>NW_027176323.1:239955-245682 GCF_023349555.1 Cebidichthys violaceus
TCCACTCATTCACTGTTTTCTTCCAGTTCTTATTGTTCTTTCTTCCCTCCTCTGAGCTCCTGTACAGTTTCAGTAAACTCCTGTCAAACTGATGAAGCGCGCACACACACACACACACACACACACACACACACACACACACACACACACACACACACACACACACACACACACACACACACACACACACACACACACACACACACACACGCACACACAATGACAAATCTGTAATTCTTCTCGTTTGCACTTTTTGCAATGATTTCCATTTCCTGTGCATAGCGACTAGCGACAATAATAAAAACAATCAAACACACGAAGAAGAACCCTGCAGTGCGTTGCCCCGAGTTCATTCTGAAGCTTTCTGAGTGAGTAAGTAATGGCTATCATGTGTCCTCTCCTTGTTAAACAGAGTGCGTTTCCGTGTATTTACTCGGATCCTCTATCAACAGCTGCGGTTCACATGGAAGAAACCGGAGACTTTCAGATGTCTCGGTGCAGTTACGCGTCATCAGTTGTTGTCCTCGACACAAAATAAGATCTCCATCATCTGCTGCAGATGCAGGCGGCGGGACGGAGACTTACATGTTTCCTCTCGGTGGCCTTCAGGGACTTGGCAGGGTAGTAGTAGAGCTGCGTGCCGCAAAGAGCGACCCAGTATTTGGTCCACGACGCCACCTGGAGACACAAAAGGTGAAGTCTGAGGAGTCAGTGAGACGCCTCAGTGTGCCATCAGACTGTGATTGCGTTTATGCGTCTGGTTCTGTGCCGCATCACTGACATCACTGACATCACTGACAGAGCTGGTACTGATAAAGAGAGCAGGTTAGAAAAGAAAGAGCCACGGAGACGAATCACAGGGCAGAACAACGGTGCGGTTTCGGGGGGGGGTAGAACTTAAAAGTCCTCGCTCCGTTGGATGACCGGAGAATAATTATGCAACATTTGCATCTTGTTCCATAAACACTGAAAGCTGTGGAGGCCCCAGACACACCAAACAGACATCAGAGAGCTAGTGGCGCCAGTGTCTTGGCCAAAAAAAAAGCTTGCACTTGAACGCAGCGCGGAGAGCACAGCCAGCGGCCACTACTAGCACGTACGCCCCGCGTAGAGGAAGTACCTCTCCACGCCAGCAGGCGGTAGTCTGCGTTGGTCATACGAGAAGGGAAACTCTCGCTCAAAATGGAAAATGAGAAGAGCCTTTCTGTGTGTAGGGCCAATCGTAAGGCCAATAAAGCTGAGGTAAAGAACGCTCACGTGTGTTTGGGCCTTCATATGAGGAGAATAAAGAAAGTTGAGATAAAAGGAAAAAAAGGGGACAAAGTCAACCTGCTGATTAATAGTCGTGGTGGTGCCTGAACCAGGCAGATTTCTCCTGATTAAATGTAAAAATTAAAACCTTGTTACATCATCAAAGAAGCTCGTAAACTCTCCCGCACTACCTATGACAGTTTCAGGAGCTCAAGGTTTGTTTTCCAGTCAAAACAGAAAAGGATAATCTCAAATATTAAAGGTGAACAAAAGGGGGAAAAAAAAAAAACGAGGAAAGAGGAACGGACAGAAACAGAGATGTTCTGCAAGTTAAGGAGTCCCTGAGGCCTTCAGACAGCTTTTACTGCCCATCTGCTCCTGGGCAGTAAGTAGGTCGGTACAGGTGTATGAACACCAGTGTGTGTGTGTGTGTGTGTGTGTGTGTGTGTGTGTGTGTGTGTGTGTGTGTGTGTGTGTGTGTGTGTTCTCACTGTTGGTTTCTTGCCCTCCTTGAGCACGGTCTTCCTCCTCAACACCCCCTGCACTGTGACCGCTCCGGGGTACAAGTGAACCGCGAGCTCCTCTGACTCCGCTGAGCTACAACGACGGGACAAAGACGAAAACATTACGAGCTGTAAAACGCAACCACACACACACACACACACACACACACAAACAGAGAGAGGAGAAAAATGCATGTTCTCAAGCACGCCAGATCAAAATCAAGAGATGAACTAGTAGTAAAAAAAAAAAAAGGCCGACGCAATCTGCAACGCCACCGTAAACTCTGCTTCGTTAAAGGAACTTTTCTTTTTTTTTTTTATGTCTGAATTTCACAGACGTAAATCTCAACACTGGTATCGGCAGAGAGAAGAGCGGCGGCGCACAAAAGGTGGTGTGCAGATTGTGTCTGTCTGGAGGATCAGAGCAGGAAGCCCAGTGCAGGAGCCCAGTGAAGCCTGGTGGAAAAAGAGAGAGAGAGAGAGAGAGAGAGAGAGAGAGAGAGAGAGAGAGAGAGAGAGAGAGAGAGAGAGAGAGAGATCGCTCTCTATCCGCAAAACAAGACGCTTTCATATGCAACGTCCCTGAGAATTGGCTGCAGTGACCCTGAAGAGTCTGTTCCTCTCTACCTCAGGAATGAGGATGCAACCGTTTGTTTCCAGCAACACATGGAGCTCGATGTGACTGTGGAAAAACTCTTTTTTTTTTTTTTTAGCTCCGAGCTGTGAAAATATCTTGGAAATGTATCACAAGAAGAAGTCCAGGTGGGACCGTGTGTGTGTGTGTGTGTGTGTGTGTGTGTGTGTGTGTGTGTGTGTGTGTGTGTGTGTGTGAGAGAGAGAGCGAGGCAGACATGCAAGAAGTTTAAGAAAAGCAAAAGGTGGATAATTGATGGTACGCAGCAGAAGATGAAGAATCATGAGCCCAGACAGATCCTTTGCCCCTTCACCCGATTTCAGCAACACACACACACACACACACACACACACGTTTCCCACCACCAGCTTATCCCGGCACTACACACACACACACACACACACACACACACACACACACACACACACACACACTCTAAGCACCAGCACACAGCGGCCCCCCCCCTTTTTTGCAAAAAGGACTGAGGGTCAGTGAAGTGAGGACAAGAGAGAGGGTTTGGTTCGGCTCGGGTTGGTTCCGGTCGGGATGTGTGTACCTGCTGGGCCTCAGGACTCCTCTGTAGGGGATGCGGGCCACGCGGGTCACTGGGCCCAGAGAGTGATAGAACCGAGTCCTGTTCAGAGTAGGATAAGACAGGATAGAATAGGGGGGGAGGGGGGGGGACGGGAGACTGTTAAGGCTGTGAGGGTGTTTTATTTTCGGTTGGCTGGATGAAGGGAGCAGTCGTTTGGTTAGAGGAGTTATAGATGAATGTGTGTTTACAGGATTATTCCAACATGGTGTATTTTCAGGCCAGCTGATCGTTGAACTGGTGATACGGATACGGATCTCGTTTGCACAGAGGGAGTACTGGTTGGGGGGGAGGGGGGGGGTTTCAACGTTACGCTCTTCAGGCTGCAGAGGCATCTGCGAGCGGAGGCGGAAAGCGGGGCGGGGGGGGCGGGGCATTCGGCATTCGTGAGCGAGTTTTAATGGCCAATCATTTTTGGCATAGCTGTGTCTTGAGGCCAGAGCTTTGAAAATGATACAATCACATCAGGGATGGTGGTGGTGGTGGTGGTGGTGGTGGTGGGGGGGGGGGGGGGGGTGGATGTCAGACACGGACGTAGAAACCTTACCTCTCAAACGCCGGCCAGGACACCTCCTCGCTGAGCTCAGAGCCCTCGCTGCTCCCTGCGGAGGGACACGAAACCCGTTTACACACCCGCTGAACATACAAGCGTTACGGTAACACGTGCTCACGGCGTGGGTCTTACCGAGTGAGATGCCGCTGGACAGCGTTGAGCTCTCCGCTTGTCCCCTGGTGGGACTGTGGCTCTCCATCACGCTGTCGTCCAGCAGGTGCCGGGACCCGGCGTTGGGGAACGTGGCGCTTTTGAACTCCACCGTATTCATCTTATGGATGAAGCTGCGCGGACACAGGGGGGGGGGATAAAGGAGGTAAGGATTTTCTGCTTCACGCCTGTAGATGCTTTTATGCGTCATAGAACGATGGAAAATACGCAAACTGACTTGTAGCCCAGGCTGTGGCACTTCCTGTGTCCGTAGGGCAGCAGGTTCCTGGGGGAGGGCGGCGTGGCCGGGACTTTGGTTCCTTCGGCCGCTACCGAACATTTGCGGCCGCAGAGAGGAGACGCTTCCTGGCCTGTAGGCGACAGCGGGGAGGGAACGTGAGACATGAAGTATGGACGCAGTCTCTCGTGACGTCATTGTGACGCTCAATATCTGTGGCTCCCGGGGGGCGGCCGCCATCTTGGTGGTGCCAATTCCTTGAAAATCCCCCAAAAAATGGGCAAAGAGTTGGACCGTCGGAGGCTCTGAGGAAGACTGCAAGAGACCTGAGACGGCACCCACCTGTCACTCAAAAGTAGCCACGCCCTTAAAACTTAAAGCGGCAATAACATTTGAATGTAATTTATTGTATAAAAGTTCAGCCCCTGTGAAGTCGTCATGAACGGGGAAACAAGCACCAAAAGCAGGCTGTAAACATATTTATCTCTGCTGTAAAGTTGGGCGTCTTCACATGGAGGTCAATGGGAATTGACTCGCTTTCGACTCCGCCCCAAGTGGTCAATTTGAAGAACTGCAGTTTGGGGTTTGGGAAGGATGAATTTACAGCCCGGGAAGAAGAGAGGGAAAAATAATAAAGACGACTAACAGGTTTAACACGACACTTAACACCCAACGTACCCACAAGATCCTCTTTGGAGGCGTTTGCTCGCGGCGTGCTGGTGCCTGGCTCAATCTTCTGAGACAACCTAAATAAAAAAAAAAACACATCGAGCTTAAAGTTCATCCTCTGGGAATTGATCTTCCTGCGACGTCTAAGTTTGGTTTCTTACTTGTAATTGTCGTCCTCCACAAACTTCTGCAGCTCCTCGATGTACCGGACCGAGTTGAGATACTTCTGCACGTGAGGCAACACCAGAACATCTGAAAAGAAGATGAAGATGAAGACAAACATCTAAAAACTAACAATACTTCACGGCTGTAAAGCCTTCAGGCGCGGCGATACGGGCGGCGGGAGTAGTTTGGCGGAAAAGAAAATAGTTCCTACATGGAACTGCCCACAACAAGGTCTGTGGACTCTGTTGTGGAACAGCGTCTTGATTTCTGGAAAGAGACGACCGCTGTTGAGTTCTTCCAAATAGATAACAGACATCTTTATGGCAGATATCTCCAAAACTCGGCAAATCTCACAAAAACAATCTGACGAAAAGCACACATTGTGACTGTTGAATGCAGATCTGACAGAAGAGTTGCTGAATGCTAAAGAGACTCCTTCACAGGCTTTGATACGGTTCCCTCACAGCGGTTTCCTCCCTTTTGTGCCAATTTCTTTTGTTCTTCCACACGATGGACATAATCAGACCTCAGAGCACAGCGAGAACTTGTAATGAAATTCACGAGCTGACTTCCTCACACACACACACACACACACACACACACACACACACACACACACACACACACACACACGCGCGTGAAAAGCTAGAGTCGGGTTCGTTGAAATTCTCATTTCATGCTAATGAATGCAACGCTCTGATAAAAGCAGAATTACGGGAAAAGAAAAACGTGTTTCGTGACCAAATTCTAATCAGGTCCACCTTGAGTGTTTGTGCCAGAACATGTTCTCAAGGCGTTCCTGAGATACCTGCTTTACGAGAATGGACCAGATGGACGGACTGGGTTTTTTCGGTTGGCTAGCGTGTAAACCCAGCGTACTCTCGCTGAAGCTTGAACCCGAGCCCTCTAGTTTTTTCTCGCGGCTTAACTCACCGTAGGTACAGGACCTCTGCAGGTCCGATATGATTCGGA
>NW_027176324.1:2500-244129 GCF_023349555.1 Cebidichthys violaceus
ACCCTAACCCTAACCCTAACCCTAACCCTAACCCTAACCCTAACCCTAACCCTAACCCTAACCCTAACCCTAACCCTAACCCTAACCCTAACCCTAACCCTAACCCTAACCCTAACCCTAACCCTAACCCTAACCCTAACCCTAACCCTAACCCTAACCCTAACCCTAACCCTAACCCTAACCCTAACCCTAACCCTAACCCTAACCCTAACCCTAACCCTAACCCTAACCCTAACCCTAACCCTAACCCTAACCCTAACCCTAACCCTAACCCTAACCCTAACCCTAACCCTAACCCTAACCCTAACCCTAACCCTAACCCTAACCCTAACCCTAACCCTAACCCTAACCCTAACCCTAACCCTAACCCTAACCCTAACCCTAACCCTAACCCTAACCCTAACCCTAACCCTAACCCTAACCCTAACCCTAACCCTAACCCTAACCCTAACCCTAACCCTAACCCTAACCCTAACCCTAACCCTAACCCTAACCCTAACCCTAACCCTAACCCTAACCCTAACCCTAACCCTAACCCTAACCCTAACCCTAACCCTAACCCTAACCCTAACCCTAACCCTAACCCTAACCCTAACCCTAACCCTAACCCTAACCCTAACCCTAACCCTAACCCTAACCCTAACCCTAACCCTAACCCTAACCCTAACCCTAACCCTAACCCTAACCCTAACCCTAACCCTAACCCTAACCCTAACCCTAACCCTAACCCTAACCCTAACCCTAACCCTAACCCTAACCCTAACCCTAACCCTAACCCTAACCCTAACCCTAACCCTAACCCTAACCCTAACCCTAACCCTAACCCTAACCCTAACCCTAACCCTAACCCTAACCCTAACCCTAACCCTAACCCTAACCCTAACCCTAACCCTAACCCTAACCCTAACCCTAACCCTAACCCTAACCCTAACCCTAACCCTAACCCTAACCCTAACCCTAACCCTAACCCTAACCCTAACCCTAACCCTAACCCTAACCCTAACCCTAACCCTAACCCTAACCCTAACCCTAACCCTAACCCTAACCCTAACCCTAACCCTAACCCTAACCCTAACCCTAACCCTAACCCTAACCCTAACCCTAACCCTAACCCTAACCCTAACCCTAACCCTAACCCTAACCCTAACCCTAACCCTAACCCTAACCCTAACCCTAACCCTAACCCTAACCCTAACCCTAACCCTAACCCTAACCCTAACCCTAACCCTAACCCTAACCCTAACCCTAACCCTAACCCTAACCCTAACCCTAACCCTAACCCTAACCCTAACCCTAACCCTAACCCTAACCCTAACCCTAACCCTAACCCTAACCCTAACCCTAACCCTAACCCTAACCCTAACCCTAACCCTAACCCTAACCCTAACCCTAACCCTAACCCTAACCCTAACCCTAACCCTAACCCTAACCCTAACCCTAACCCTAACCCTAACCCTAACCCTAACCCTAACCCTAACCCTAACCCTAACCCTAACCCTAACCCTAACCCTAACCCTAACCCTAACCCTAACCCTAACCCTAACCCTAACCCTAACCCTAACCCTAACCCTAACCCTAACCCTAACCCTAACCCTAACCCTAACCCTAACCCTAACCCTAACCCTAACCCTAACCCTAACCCTAACCCTAACCCTAACCCTAACCCTAACCCTAACCCTAACCCTAACCCTAACCCTAACCCTAACCCTAACCCTAACCCTAACCCTAACCCTAACCCTAACCCTAACCCTAACCCTAACCCTAACCCTAACCCTAACCCTAACCCTAACCCTAACCCTAACCCTAACCCTAACCCTAACCCTAACCCTAACCCTAACCCTAACCCTAACCCTAACCCTAACCCTAACCCTAACCCTAACCCTAACCCTAACCCTAACCCTAACCCTAACCCTAACCCTAACCCTAACCCTAACCCTAACCCTAACCCTAACCCTAACCCTAACCCTAACCCTAACCCTAACCCTAACCCTAACCCTAACCCTAACCCTAACCCTAACCCTAACCCTAACCCTAACCCTAACCCTAACCCTAACCCTAACCCTAACCCTAACCCTAACCCTAACCCTAACCCTAACCCTAACCCTAACCCTAACCCTAACCCTAACCCTAACCCTAACCCTAACCCTAACCCTAACCCTAACCCTAACCCTAACCCTAACCCTAACCCTAACCCTAACCCTAACCCTAACCCTAACCCTAACCCTAACCCTAACCCTAACCCTAACCCTAACCCTAACCCTAACCCTAACCACCCTAACCCTAACCCTAACCCTAACCCTAACCCTAACCCTAACCCTAACCCTAACCCTAACCCTAACCCTAACCCTAACCCTAACCCTAACCCTAACCCTAACCCTAACCCTAACCCTAACCCTAACCCTAACCCTAACCCTAACCCTAACCCTAACCCCTAACCCTAACCCTAACCCTAACCCTAACCCTAACCCTAACCCTAACCCTAACCCTAACCCTAACCCTAACCCTAACCCTAACCCTAACCCTAACCCTAACCCTAACCCTAACCCTAACCCTAACCCTAACCCTAACCCTAACCCTAACCCCTAACCCTAACCCTAACCCTAACCCTAACCCTAACCCTAACCCTAACCCTAACCCTAACCCTAACCCTAACCCTAACCCTAACCCTAACCCTAACCCTAACCCTAACCCTAACCCTAACCCTAACCCTAACCCTAACCCTAACCCTAACCCTAACCCTAACCCTAACCCTAACCCTAACCCTAACCCTAACCCTAACCCTAACCCTAACCCTAACCCTAACCCTAACCCTAACCCTAACCCTAACCCTAACCCTAACCCTAACCCTAACCCTAACCCCTAACCCCTAACCCTAACCCTAACCCTAACCCTAACCCTAACCCTAACCCTAACCCTAACCCTAACCCTAACCCTAACCCTAACCCTAACCCTAACCCTAACCCTAACCCTAACCCTAACCCTAACCCTAACCCTAACCCTAACCCTAACCCTAACCCTAACCCCTAACCCTAACCCTAACCCTAACCCTAACCCTAACCCTAACCCTAACCCTAACCCTAACCCTAACCCTAACCCTAACCCTAACCCTAACCCTAACCCTAACCCTAACCCTAACCCTAACCCTAACCCTAACCCTAACCCTAACCCTAACTCCCTAACCCTAACCCTAACCCTACCCTAACCCCTAACCCTAACCCTCCAGTGGGGTTTTTCCTGAACCTAACCTTAACCCTCTCAGGGACGGATAAGGGACCCCCCTCTCTGATGTTTCTTCTTTGTTCTCCTAGGGACCCCAACCCCAACCCCCTAGCCCTAACCTCAACCATTTGACCCCCTGGCCCTAACCTTAACCTTCCATGAGTTTCCTGAACCTAACCCTAACCTTTCCAGGTACGGACAGAGGGGGCCCCCCTCCCCCTTTTTTTTTTTTTTTTTTTTTTTTTTTTTTTTTTTTTAATGCGTTTTCCCCCCCCCCCCCCCCCCCTTAGCTTCATGTTGATATTAAAACCTTTTTTCTTTTCGTTGTTTTTATTTTTCCTTGCCTTCACCACGCTTTCTCTCTCCTAACTTTTTAAACTGTACCTTTAAATCCCACCAGGTCACATGTTCTCAATCAGGTGACGGGTTGGACCAATCCCGAATCAAGGGCGGGTTGGCCCAGCCCCAAACATTTCTCCTTTAAGTCACTGATGAACAGGTGGCCGAACACTACTCTCCTGAAGAAGCCTCAACGGCGAAACGTCGGGATACTATTCTCTTTTAACTCTTTAAGGAATTGTATTCACTTTTAACCTTTTATGGCAAGTTTTTAAGCCTTTTTTAACAATAAATATTGTCTTAACAGAGGGCAAGGATTGCCTCTTTTATGTGGCTTTTGAATCACAGGACGGCCTTCAACACCTCCAGCACGGGAACTTTCCGAGGAAGGACGACGGAACAGTGAGTCTAACAACAATTTTTCTTCCAGTGTGTGCACACCGAAGAGACTCAGGCTCACCCAGACCTCTCTTTCCCGGATTCTGAACCTTGCTGCTCACGGCCTTTTAAATTCTTAAACTCGAGGGGGATAAGCCTGTTGCCTTTCCCCACCGCACGGCCTCCCCCTCTTGCTTTCTGAGTCTTACAGCTTGCACATCGGACCGCACTCAATCTGGTCCCAGAAAAGTGCCGTGAGTTCCCTGTCTTCAATCCCATACGGGCATCTACTTGGTCTCTTGTTTTTTGAAAGGTTTGTTCACCTCATAACAATGTTTAATTGTAAAGGTCACTGACTTGCCCTTTTTTTCTCTCTTTTTCCTTTTCTTTCCTTTCTTAATTTAACGCTCTTAAGTTCTTCCCCCCCCCCCCCCCCCCCCCCCCCTTCTTTTCTTGATTGTAACCCCCCTTCTTTTATTGTCCTATTGTTAAAACCCCCCCCCCCCCTTTTTTCATTTTCTTAATTTTTTATTGTTTTAATCAACAATTGTGTTTTATTTCACGGGGTGCTGGTTGCCCGACCTTGCCCTGGAACCGGAGCAATAACCAACATCCTGTGGCCAACGCCGGTATCAGCTGGACTTTCACTCCCTCCTGTTTCCATCTTCCCTTTCTTCTTTCTAAACCCCCCCCCCCCCCCCCCCCCCTTTTTTTTAAACACTCCAAGGACTCTCCAGTCCCCCAGCGATCCAACACCCAACATGTCCATTCCCCTTAAAAACCGCTTTTCCGCACTGGCTTCTTCTCCTCCTGGGGGGTTGGGGGGCGGGAGTGCATTACACCACTCTCGTCCCTCCCTCCCCACGGGGAGAATGGCACGACCCTCACACCCACATAGTCTCCCAACACACCTTTACTTACAAACTAAAACATACTTCAAAATACTCCAGGCCATTCACCACTCAGAAATACTCAACACTACACTCAACAATCACACATTCCCACAGGGCATGATGAGGAAGGTGACTCGCCTCACCTCCTTCATCAAGCCCGCCTCACCAAATGAAATAACCCGGCTCAAGGTACAGCAAAACACAGACACATGGATGCTTAACAACATGTACATTCTCCGCTCACACTATGACACACTCATCGCTGAGGGACTGGAGACCATCCCCCCTTTTAATCAAATCCCTTTTGATAGAGCGATCCAGTGGGGGAGGTCGAGATACGGGAGGAAGCTCACCTCCTCCTCCGTCAACACCTTACGGGACATTACAGCAAAGAGCCCGTCAACGGAGGAGGAGGCTTCCCCTTCCCGGCTCTCCCCCCTGGACGACTACCCTCCACTCCCCAGCCCAGTTAACCCTCTTTTCCAACAGCAACATCCCACTCACCCTCCCACCTCCCCTCTTTTCACTACCACCTCACCTGTCACTTCCTCCCCCCCTCCACCTCTAACTCCGCACACTCCTCTCCCTTGGTTTCAACCTCCTCCTACTTCTCCACCTTCTCCCCTCCTTACCACCCCTTCTCTCCCCCTTCCAGCCCCCCACAGAGACCCCTGTACCCCCAAGGAGGGCGTGGGAAATCCGGACCGGGCGTCTCCGCCCATAACGGTAAAGGCGGAGATCCATTCCCTTCCTCCCCGAGCCAGTGATCGGTTGCGAGGCCGTCGGGCGGGGCGCCCCGACGCTGCCCCCACGTCCTCCTCCCCTCCTCCTTCTCCTCCCTCTTCCCCGACCCCTACCCCCTCACACACGACCGGACCACACCCACCACAAACTCACTCCCTCAGCAATGTTGCTCTCCCATGCAGTAATACCATCTCCTCCTCTCCCTCCACAGACACATCTCATCAGCAGAGGGAACCAGAGCTGGTTGCCGCGGAGCCTGCTGACGTTACAACAGCTACGGAGGCGGGCATGAAAAACATGACGACAACAGGGAAAAATAAAAGCGTTGTGCTGACTTTGTCCCCACCACCTGATCTGCCCGCCTCAAACTCCAGCAGTAACTCCGCGACACCGCCTGGTTCCCCAGGACGCCCGGAACCACACACGCACGCACACACGTACAATAAAATCAAGGACTGGTCGCTGGAGGTGTGTAAGACGACCCTGGTCTTAGGGGACTCGAACCTCTCCCGCATCCCTTCATTCACAAACCCACACATTCAGGTAGACAGTTACCCCGGTGCAAACTTTCATCACATACACTCACTTTTAAGGAAGCTCACCCCCCACCCACAAACACTCCAAGTCATACTCTCTGTCGGCCTCAATAATTGTCTCTCACTTCACTCACACACCACCATTTTTAAACAGTTGCAACAGCTATGGAAAACCGCACACCTCACCTTCCCCAACGCCACAATCTATATCCCCATACTTAATTTCTCACCTTCCCTAGACCCCTGTAAGATAGCCTCCCTTCACTACCTTAACACCCTCATCTCCACCAAATACAATTTTATACCAGAGATCAACCCCCTTCTGTTTCAGGTCAGCACCAAGGATAACATACATTGGACACCCCGGACGGCGGAGATGTTGTTCAGGTACTGGAAACAACATTTAAACTACTGACGGGGGAGGAAAAGAACCATCTATCTCCCCCTCCATCCAACATAACAAACCTCTGTGCTGCTCTCTCCCTCACACCCGCGCAGCTGGAGATACTGGAAAAAGGACTTACCTTCATCCCCACACCAAAACCCCCCACCCGACCGGAGCTCAGGGGGGACCTCCACACCTTTCACAGGAGGCTTAAGTTACTCGATCACTTCTGGGGAGCACCGGGGCGAGAGCCTGTGCCGTTCACTGGACCGTCCTCCTGGGAACCCTACACCAACACCCTTTCACCCCACATCACCCAACTCATCCAGAAAAATTTAGCAGCACTTACACAATGGCGCCCCCTTGCACACACGCAGCCTAACATTAGCCAGCAACACAAACACATTCTTAAAACATTGGGTAACAACAAACACATAGTCATCAAACCAGCCGACAAAGGGGGCCAGATTGTATTACAGGACAGACATAACTACATATTAGAAGCAGACAGACAGTTAAATAACAACACATATTATGCACCACTCACGCACTCACTACAACTAGAAACACAACAACTTATAAGAGACATCACACATAGCCTACACAACAATCAGTACATCAATGCAAAACAAAAACAATATCTGGACGGTCCGGATGAACCCAGGCCTCGCCTCTTCTACCTGCTCCCCAAGATCCACAAGCCTCCTGTGACCTGGACGGTCCCCTCCGTTATTCCGGTCGGCCGCCCTATAGTCAGCGATTGCGGTTCCGAGTCCTATAACATCACCGAATACATCGACCACTTTATTAACCCACTTTCCCAACTCCACCCCAGTTATCTTCAGGACACCTACCACTTTATCAATAAAATTAAAAACCTCCAGGTACCCGGTCATACCTTTCTCTTCACCATAGACATAGATTCACTGTACACCAATATAGAAACCCCCCTCGGCCTCATTGCCATTCAAGACCTCTTTAGTAAACACCCCGACCCATCCAGACCAGACAAGGAAATCATTCAACTCCTCAGCATCACCCTGACTCGGAACGACTTCACCTTCAATAATAAACATTATCTCCAGCTGTGCGGATGTGCAATGGGCCGGAAATACTCCCCGGCGTATGCAAACATCTACCTGGCCCATTGGGAGAGAACAGCATTCAATAAACTCCATTACAAACCCCTTTTATATTTCCGGTACCTGGACGACATCTTCGGCCTCTGGGACCACACTGAAGAGCACTTTCACACATTTTTGGACATCTTAAATACACATCACCCCAAGATTAAGCTCAAACATACCCTCCAACACCTCTCGGTCGAGTTCCTTGACACCAGGGTCTTCTTTCAAGGATCCAGCGACCTGAACAAGACCCTGGCCACCAAAGTCCACTTCAAGGACACCGACCGGCATGCACTCCTTCATAAATCCAGTTATCACCCCAAACACACGTACAGGGGTCTCATCAAGTCTCAGCTGATCCGGTTCCACAGGATCTGCACCCTCCCGGGCCACGTCGAGGAGGCGACCAGCACCCTCTTTGGCGCGTTGAGGCTCAGGGGTTACTCGAGGCGCTTCCTTAGGACGATCAAGGCGGAGGTCGCCGACACCTTCAGAGGCGGCAGGGGCACCCCACAAAAACCGGCCCACTCCCTCGTCCCTTTAGTTTTAACGTTTTCAAACTGCACTCACAATTTTTTAAAAGCTATTAAAGATAATTTCCAGGGGACGAGGGAGCACTGTGCCGCCCTGGGGGCCAGTCGTGTGATCTCCGCCTTTCGTAGAAGTAAAAACCTTAAAGATATCCTGGTCCATACGGACCTCAATAAGAGAGAGACCAGGAGGGAAGCGCTTCGAGGTTCGGAGATCGGTTTTATGCGTCTCCCCCACGTTTTTAACCCCCAGAGTAGACTCGGTTTTAACTTGGGGCAGGCCCTGCCACCCACAGCCTCCAATGTAGTTTACGCTGTGAGGTGCGGGGCCTGCCACAGGTTGTACGTGGGGGAGACAAAGAATGAACTGCACCTGCGAATCAAGCAACACTTTTATATGATCAACAGGGGGAATGGCACGAGCGTCCTATATGTTCATTTTAAACTCCATGGCTCACACGGTCTCCAGAGTGTGGGCCTGGAGAGCAGCAAGCGGTGGAGCACGGCGCAGCGGCAAGCGGCGGAGAGGAAGTGGATCCACAGACTGGGGACCATAGACCCTCACGGGCTAAACGAAAAATATTAACCCAGTCTGTGGCTCTTTTAAGCCCCCCCCCCCCCCCCCCTTTCTTTCTTTTACCTTCTCCCTCCATGGATCGCCCCGTCAGGTTTGTTTCCGTCCCCCCCTTTTACATCTGGGAGCCTTGTCTGCCATACTTTTAACCCACCCCCCCTCCACAGCCCCACCATGGTACCCCTTATATTTGTTATTTATTTTGTCTTTCACGTGTGGGCGTTTTTATAATATTATGCATGGTTCTTTTATCCACCTTTTTCAACCTCTTTAACTGGTTTGTCTATTTATTTATATTATATATCTGTTATTTATATTTCTACCTTAATTTATTTATCTATTTAATTCCCCCCATGGTGGGGCCACACCTCCCCTATACTGCCCTCCTCCCCGCTGGCAGACGAGGCCCCCTTTTGGACGGTTTTTTTTAGGACTCCTTTCTTATAAAACCCCCCCGCCCCCTCTTTTAACGGCAGTCAGGGGATGATTTTATTGAACACAATTTTACACATTTTTAAAGCACTTACCCCTTTTAACCAGTGTTTCCTTTCCACACCTGCATGGTTTTACCCTTTTTCCCACCCGTTTTAATAGCACTTACCTTTTAGATGTGGTGTCTGTGTATTTTTGCTATATTTTATTTACTATTGTATTATATTATATACTGTGTTATGTTTATGTTTTTATTTATATATTTATTAAGGAAACACTGTGTATTATTTTGTTTTAATTTCTTATCCCCTGTTGTCCGTTTTTATGAATTTTATTTCTAGTCCTTTTAAAACGAGGGCTCCTTCGATGGATGGACCTGTACCCCCCCGGGTTGAACATGGAGCTTTTATCCTGTTTTAACTTTTAACCTCCCCTCCCCTTATAACACTCCCTCTCCAACTGCCCCGCTGGCGGGTGCTCCACTGCGAAGCTGTTTTAAACAAAACATTTTTTACAGTTTTTATTCCTTTCTTTTCCCTTTTTTTATCTTTTAATTGTTTCAAAACTGTTATTGTGATTTGATTAAAACATACTTCTTAAAACTGTATTCTTTTATTTCTATTTTGTTGTGTTTTAGGGTTGTTTAACCTTCTCATTTATTTTTCCTTTAAATGGTTTGTAAACCATTATTTATTATTTATTATTTTCCATTTACTTTTTAAGGTTAATTTTTAATATTTTATTCTTTTATCCCTTTTATTTATTTTAGGGGTCTTTTATCAAAGCTTTTTTTAAAGGACAGCCCCCTTGTGCCAGTGCCCCTCGTGGACCTCTTAGGAGGGCCGCGCTTCTCAACAAACCTAACCCTGCCAGTGCCTAGGGGGCATAGGACCCCAACCAAAGCTATCTTTTAACCAAAGGCTAAACCCGCTTTTTAATTTTATTTGTTTTACTGTTTTATTCTATTAATTGTGTTTTATTTTCCCCCCCCCCCCTTTTTTTCATTTTATTTTTGTATTTTAATTTTTTAATTTTTTTTTTTTTTTTTTTTTTTTTTTTTTTTTTTTTTTTTGCATAATTGGACGCTGGTGCTTGAGCCCTGCCGAACCCTGACCTCGACCGCCATTTTAACTATTTCATTTTTTTAATTAATTTTGTTTTTCACACTGTTTTCTTCTAATTTTAACTTATTTATTGTCTCTTACAGCTCTCCTAGAGACCCCAACCCCAACCCCCTAGCCCTATCCTCAACCAGTTTGACCCCCCGGTCCTAACCCTAACCCTCCAATGGTGTTTTTCCTGAACCTAACCCTAACCCTAAACCCTAACCCTAACCCTAACCCTAACCCCCTAACCCTAACCCTAACCCTAACCCTACCCTAACCCTAACCCCTAACCCTAACCCTCCAGTGGGGTTTTTCCTGAACCTAACCTTAACCCTCTCAGGGACGGATAAGGGACCCCCCTCTCTGATGTTTCTTCTTTGTTCTCCTAGGGACCCCAACCCCAACCCCCTAGCCCTAACCTCAACCATTTGACCCCCTGGCCCTAACCTTAACCTTCCATGAGTTTCCTGAACCTAACCCTAACCTTTCCAGGTACGGACAGAGGGGGCCCCCCTCCCCCTTTTTTTTTTTTTTTTTTTTTTTTTTTTTTTTTTTTAATGCGTTTCCCCCCCCCCCCCCCCCCCTTAGCTTCATGTTGATATTAAAACCTTTTTTCTTTTCGTTGTTTTTATTTTTCCTTGCCTTCACCACGCTTTCTCTCTCCTAACTTTTTAAACTGTACCTTTAAATCCCACCAGGTCACATGTTCTCAATCAGGTGACGGGTTGGACCAATCCCGAATCAAGGGCGGGTTGGCCCAGCCCCAAACATTTCTCCTTTAAGTCACTGATGAACAGGTGGCCGAACACTACTCTCCTGAAGAAGCCTCAACGGCGAAACGTCGGGATACTATTCTCTTTTAACTCTTTAAGGAATTGTATTCACTTTTAACCTTTTATGGCAAGTTTTTAAGCCTTTTTTAACAATAAATATTGTCTTAACAGAGGGCAAGGATTGCCTCTTTTATGTGGCTTTTGAATCACAGGACGGCCTTCAACACCTCCAGCACGGGAACTTTCCGAGGAAGGACGACGGAACAGTGAGTCTAACAACAATTTTTCTTCCAGTGTGTGCACACCGAAGAGACTCAGGCTCACCCAGACCTCTCTTTCCCGGATTCTGAACCTTGCTGCTCACGGCCTTTTAAATTCTTAAACTCGAGGGGGATAAGCCTGTTGCCTTTCCCCACCGCACGGCCTCCCCCTCTTGCTTTCTGAGTCTTACAGCTTGCACATCGGACCGCACTCAATCTGGTCCCAGAAAAGTGCCGTGAGTTCCCTGTCTTCAATCCCATACGGGCATCTACTTGGTCTCTTGTTTTTTGAAAGGTTTGTTCACCTCATAACAATGTTTAATTGTAAAGGTCACTGACTTGCCCTTTTTTTCTCTCTTTTTCCTTTTCTTTCCTTTCTTAATTTAACGCTCTTAAGTTCTTCCCCCCCCCCCCCCCCCCCCCCCCTTCTTTTCTTGATTGTAACCCCCCTTCTTTTATTGTCCTATTGTTAAAACCCCCCCCCCCCCCTTTTTTCATTTTCTTAATTTTTTATTGTTTTAATCAACAATTGTGTTTTATTTCACGGGGTGCTGGTTGCCCGACCTTGCCCTGGAACCGGAGCAATAACCAACATCCTGTGGCCAACGCCGGTATCAGCTGGACTTTCACTCCCTCCTGTTTCCATCTTCCCTTTCTTCTTTCTAAACCCCCCCCCCCCCCCCCCCCCCTTTTTTTTAAACACTCCAAGGACTCTCCAGTCCCCCAGCGATCCAACACCCAACATGTCCATTCCCCTTAAAAACCGCTTTTCCGCACTGGCTTCTTCTCCTCCTGGGGGGTTGGGGGGCGGGAGTGCATTACACCACTCTCGTCCCTCCCTCCCCACGGGGAGAATGGCACGACCCTCACACCCACATAGTCTCCCAACACACCTTTACTTACAAACTAAAACATACTTCAAAATACTCCAGGCCATTCACCACTCAGAAATACTCAACACTACACTCAACAATCACACATTCCCACAGGGCATGATGAGGAAGGTGACTCGCCTCACCTCCTTCATCAAGCCCGCCTCACCAAATGAAATAACCCGGCTCAAGGTACAGCAAAACACAGACACATGGATGCTTAACAACATGTACATTCTCCGCTCACACTATGACACACTCATCGCTGAGGGACTGGAGACCATCCCCCCTTTTAATCAAATCCCTTTTGATAGAGCGATCCAGTGGGGGAGGTCGAGATACGGGAGGAAGCTCACCTCCTCCTCCGTCAACACCTTACGGGACATTACAGCAAAGAGCCCGTCAACGGAGGAGGAGGCTTCCCCTTCCCGGCTCTCCCCCCTGGACGACTACCCTCCACTCCCCAGCCCAGTTAACCCTCTTTTCCAACAGCAACATCCCACTCACCCTCCCACCTCCCCTCTTTTCACTACCACCTCACCTGTCACTTCCTCCCCCCCTCCACCTCTAACTCCGCACACTCCTCTCCCTTGGTTTCAACCTCCTCCTACTTCTCCACCTTCTCCCCTCCTTACCACCCCTTCTCTCCCCCTTCCAGCCCCCCACAGAGACCCCTGTACCCCCAAGGAGGGCGTGGGAAATCCGGACCGGGCGTCTCCGCCCATAACGGTAAAGGCGGAGATCCATTCCCTTCCTCCCCGAGCCAGTGATCGGTTGCGAGGCCGTCGGGCGGGGCGCCCCGACGCTGCCCCCACGTCCTCCTCCCCTCCTCCTTCTCCTCCCTCTTCCCCGACCCCTACCCCCTCACACACGACCGGACCACACCCACCACAAACTCACTCCCTCAGCAATGTTGCTCTCCCATGCAGTAATACCATCTCCTCCTCTCCCTCCACAGACACATCTCATCAGCAGAGGGAACCAGAGCTGGTTGCCGCGGAGCCTGCTGACGTTACAACAGCTACGGAGGCGGGCATGAAAAACATGACGACAACAGGGAAAAATAAAAGCGTTGTGCTGACTTTGTCCCCACCACCTGATCTGCCCGCCTCAAACTCCAGCAGTAACTCCGCGACACCGCCTGGTTCCCCAGGACGCCCGGAACCACACACGCACGCACACACGTACAATAAAATCAAGGACTGGTCGCTGGAGGTGTGTAAGACGACCCTGGTCTTAGGGGACTCGAACCTCTCCCGCATCCCTTCATTCACAAACCCACACATTCAGGTAGACAGTTACCCCGGTGCAAACTTTCATCACATACACTCACTTTTAAGGAAGCTCACCCCCCACCCACAAACACTCCAAGTCATACTCTCTGTCGGCCTCAATAATTGTCTCTCACTTCACTCACACACCACCATTTTTAAACAGTTGCAACAGCTATGGAAAACCGCACACCTCACCTTCCCCAACGCCACAATCTATATCCCCATACTTAATTTCTCACCTTCCCTAGACCCCTGTAAGATAGCCTCCCTTCACTACCTTAACACCCTCATCTCCACCAAATACAATTTTATACCAGAGATCAACCCCCTTCTGTTTCAGGTCAGCACCAAGGATAACATACATTGGACACCCCGGACGGCGGAGATGTTGTTCAGGTACTGGAAACAACATTTAAACTACTGACGGGGGAGGAAAAGAACCATCTATCTCCCCCTCCATCCAACATAACAAACCTCTGTGCTGCTCTCTCCCTCACACCCGCGCAGCTGGAGATACTGGAAAAAGGACTTACCTTCATCCCCACACCAAAACCCCCCACCCGACCGGAGCTCAGGGGGGACCTCCACACCTTTCACAGGAGGCTTAAGTTACTCGATCACTTCTGGGGAGCACCGGGGCGAGAGCCTGTGCCGTTCACTGGACCGTCCTCCTGGGAACCCTACACCAACACCCTTTCACCCCACATCACCCAACTCATCCAGAAAAATTTAGCAGCACTTACACAATGGCGCCCCCTTGCACACACGCAGCCTAACATTAGCCAGCAACACAAACACATTCTTAAAACATTGGGTAACAACAAACACATAGTCATCAAACCAGCCGACAAAGGGGGCCAGATTGTATTACAGGACAGACATAACTACATATTAGAAGCAGACAGACAGTTAAATAACAACACATATTATGCACCACTCACGCACTCACTACAACTAGAAACACAACAACTTATAAGAGACATCACACATAGCCTACACAACAATCAGTACATCAATGCAAAACAAAAACAATATCTGGACGGTCCGGATGAACCCAGGCCTCGCCTCTTCTACCTGCTCCCCAAGATCCACAAGCCTCCTGTGACCTGGACGGTCCCCTCCGTTATTCCGGTCGGCCGCCCTATAGTCAGCGATTGCGGTTCCGAGTCCTATAACATCACCGAATACATCGACCACTTTATTAACCCACTTTCCCAACTCCACCCCAGTTATCTTCAGGACACCTACCACTTTATCAATAAAATTAAAAACCTCCAGGTACCCGGTCATACCTTTCTCTTCACCATAGACATAGATTCACTGTACACCAATATAGAAACCCCCCTCGGCCTCATTGCCATTCAAGACCTCTTTAGTAAACACCCCGACCCATCCAGACCAGACAAGGAAATCATTCAACTCCTCAGCATCACCCTGACTCGGAACGACTTCACCTTCAATAATAAACATTATCTCCAGCTGTGCGGATGTGCAATGGGCCGGAAATACTCCCCGGCGTATGCAAACATCTACCTGGCCCATTGGGAGAGAACAGCATTCAATAAACTCCATTACAAACCCCTTTTATATTTCCGGTACCTGGACGACATCTTCGGCCTCTGGGACCACACTGAAGAGCACTTTCACACATTTTTGGACATCTTAAATACACATCACCCCAAGATTAAGCTCAAACATACCCTCCAACACCTCTCGGTCGAGTTCCTTGACACCAGGGTCTTCTTTCAAGGATCCAGCGACCTGAACAAGACCCTGGCCACCAAAGTCCACTTCAAGGACACCGACCGGCATGCACTCCTTCATAAATCCAGTTATCACCCCAAACACACGTACAGGGGTCTCATCAAGTCTCAGCTGATCCGGTTCCACAGGATCTGCACCCTCCCGGGCCACGTCGAGGAGGCGACCAGCACCCTCTTTGGCGCGTTGAGGCTCAGGGGTTACTCGAGGCGCTTCCTTAGGACGATCAAGGCGGAGGTCGCCGACACCTTCAGAGGCGGCAGGGGCACCCCACAAAAACCGGCCCACTCCCTCGTCCCTTTAGTTTTAACGTTTTCAAACTGCACTCACAATTTTTTAAAAGCTATTAAAGATAATTTCCAGGGGACGAGGGAGCACTGTGCCGCCCTGGGGGCCAGTCGTGTGATCTCCGCCTTTCGTAGAAGTAAAAACCTTAAAGATATCCTGGTCCATACGGACCTCAATAAGAGAGAGACCAGGAGGGAAGCGCTTCGAGGTTCGGAGATCGGTTTTATGCGTCTCCCCCACGTTTTTAACCCCCAGAGTAGACTCGGTTTTAACTTGGGGCAGGCCCTGCCACCCACAGCCTCCAATGTAGTTTACGCTGTGAGGTGCGGGGCCTGCCACAGGTTGTACGTGGGGGAGACAAAGAATGAACTGCACCTGCGAATCAAGCAACACTTTTATATGATCAACAGGGGGAATGGCACGAGCGTCCTATATGTTCATTTTAAACTCCATGGCTCACACGGTCTCCAGAGTGTGGGCCTGGAGAGCAGCAAGCGGTGGAGCACGGCGCAGCGGCAAGCGGCGGAGAGGAAGTGGATCCACAGACTGGGGACCATAGACCCTCACGGGCTAAACGAAAAATATTAACCCAGTCTGTGGCTCTTTTAAGCCCCCCCCCCCCCCCCCCTTTCTTTCTTTTACCTTCTCCCTCCATGGATCGCCCCGTCAGGTTTGTTTCCGTCCCCCCCTTTTACATCTGGGAGCCTTGTCTGCCATACTTTTAACCCACCCCCCCTCCACAGCCCCACCATGGTACCCCTTATATTTGTTATTTATTTTGTCTTTCACGTGTGGGCGTTTTTATAATATTATGCATGGTTCTTTTATCCACCTTTTTCAACCTCTTTAACTGGTTTGTCTATTTATTTATATTATATATCTGTTATTTATATTTCTACCTTAATTTATTTATCTATTTAATTCCCCCCATGGTGGGGCCACACCTCCCCTATACTGCCCTCCTCCCCGCTGGCAGACGAGGCCCCCTTTTGGACGGTTTTTTTTAGGACTCCTTTCTTATAAAACCCCCCCGCCCCCTCTTTTAACGGCAGTCAGGGGATGATTTTATTGAACACAATTTTACACATTTTTAAAGCACTTACCCCTTTTAACCAGTGTTTCCTTTCCACACCTGCATGGTTTTACCCTTTTTCCCACCCGTTTTAATAGCACTTACCTTTTAGATGTGGTGTCTGTGTATTTTTGCTATATTTTATTTACTATTGTATTATATTATATACTGTGTTATGTTTATGTTTTTATTTATATATTTATTAAGGAAACACTGTGTATTATTTTGTTTTAATTTCTTATCCCCTGTTGTCCGTTTTTATGAATTTTATTTCTAGTCCTTTTAAAACGAGGGCTCCTTCGATGGATGGACCTGTACCCCCCCGGGTTGAACATGGAGCTTTTATCCTGTTTTAACTTTTAACCTCCCCTCCCCTTATAACACTCCCTCTCCAACTGCCCCGCTGGCGGGTGCTCCACTGCGAAGCTGTTTTAAACAAAACATTTTTTACAGTTTTTATTCCTTTCTTTTCCCTTTTTTTATCTTTTAATTGTTTCAAAACTGTTATTGTGATTTGATTAAAACATACTTCTTAAAACTGTATTCTTTTATTTCTATTTTGTTGTGTTTTAGGGTTGTTTAACCTTCTCATTTATTTTTCCTTTAAATGGTTTGTAAACCATTATTTATTATTTATTATTTTCCATTTACTTTTTAAGGTTAATTTTTAATATTTTATTCTTTTATCCCTTTTATTTATTTTAGGGGTCTTTTATCAAAGCTTTTTTTAAAGGACAGCCCCCTTGTGCCAGTGCCCCTCGTGGACCTCTTAGGAGGGCCGCGCTTCTCAACAAACCTAACCCTAACCCTAACCCTAACCCTAACCCTAACCCTAACCCCTAACCCTAACCCTAACCCTAACCCTAACCCTAACCCTAACGGTGCAAAGTTACAACATCACTTCACTTCAGGTTAATAGCAGGCCACCTCAAGGTGTCCCTCGGAAAAAAACAGGACATTCATAGGTAGCGTTTCAAAATAAAAGCCCTTCAAAATCTCATTCACGAGCCAACTTCAAACCACATTCATGAGACAATGAGCCCAATTTCAGATTTGACAGAGGAAACGGTGCAAAGTTACAACATCACTTCACTTCAAGTTAATAGCAGGCCACCTCAAGGTGTCCCTCGGAAAAAAACAGGAAATTCGTAGGTAGCGTTTCAAAATAAAAGCCCTTCAAAATCTCATTCACGAGCCAACTTCAAACCACATTCATGAGACAATGAGCCCAATTTCAGATTTGACAGAGGAAACGGTGCAAAGTTACAACATCACTTCACTTAAGGTTAATAGTAGGCTACCTCAAGGTGTCCCTCGGAAAAAAACATGAAATTCGTAGGTAGCGTTTCAAAATAAAAGCCCTTCAAAATCTCATTCACGAGCCAACTTCAAACCACATTCATGAGACAATGAGCCCAATTTCAGATTTGACAGAGGAAACGGTGCAAAGTTACAACATCACTTCACTTAAGGTTAATAGCAGGCCACCTCAAGGTGTCCCTCGGAAAAAAACAGGACATTCGTAGGTAGCGTTTCAAAATAAAAGCCCTTCAAAATCTCATTCACGAGCCAACTTCAAACCACATTTATGAGACAATGAGTCCAATTTCAGATTTGACAGACGAAACGGTGCAAAGTTACAACATCACTTCACTTCAAGTTAATAGCAGGCCACCTCAAGGTGTCCCTCGGAAAAAAACAGGACATTCGTAGGTAGCGTTTCAAAATAAAAGCCCTTCAAAATCTCATTCACGAGCCAACTTCAAACCACATTTATGAGACAATGAGTCCAATTTCAGATTTGACAGAGGAAAAGGTGCAAAGTTACAACATCACTTCACTTCAGGTTAATAGCAGGCCACCTCAAGGTGTCCCTCGGAAAAAAACAGGACATTCGTAGGTAGCGTTTCAAAATAAAACCCCTTCAAAATTTCATTCACGAGCCAACTTCAAACCATATTTATTAGACAATGAGTCCAATTTCAGATTTGACAGAGGAAAAGGTGCAAAGTTACAACATCACTTCATTTAAGGTTAATAGCAGGCCACCTTAAGGTGTCCCTTGGAAAAAAACAGGACATTCGTAGGTAGCGTTTCAAAATAAAAGCCCTTCAAAATCTCATTCACGAGCCAACTTCAAACCACATTCATGAGATAATGAGCCCAATTTCAGATTTGACAGAGGAAACGGTGCAAAGTTACAACATCACTTCACTTCAAGTTAATAGCAGGCCACCTCAAGGTGTCCCTCGGAAAAAAACAGGACATTCGTAGGTAGCGTTTCAAAATAAAAGCCCTTCAAAATCTCATTCACGAGCCAACTTCAAACCACATTTATGAGACAATGAGTCCAATTTCAGATTTGACAGAGGAAAAGGTGCAAAGTTACAACATCACTTCACTTCAGGTTAATAGCAGGCCACCTCAAGGTGTCCCTCGGAAAAAAACAGGAAATTCGTAGGTAGCGTTTCAAAATAAAAGCCCTTCAAAATCTCATTCACGAGCCAACTTCAAACCACATTCATGAGACAATGAACCCAATTTCAGATTTGACAGAGGAAACGGTGAAAAGTTACAACATCACTTCACTTAAGGTTAATAGTAGGCCACCTCAAGGTGTCCCTCGGAAAAAAAACAGGAAATTCGTAGGTAGCGTTTCAAAATAAAAGCCCTTCAAAATCTCATTCACGAGCCAACTTCAAACCACATTTATGAGACAATGAGTCCAATTTCAGATTTGACAGAGGAAACGGTGCAAAGTTACAACATCACTTCACTTCAAGTTAATAGCAGACAACCTCAAGGTGTCCCTCGGAAAAAAACAGGACAGTCGTAGGTAGCGTTTCAAAATAAAAGCCCTTCAAAATCTCATTCACGAGCCAACTTCAAACCACATTCATGAGACAATGAGCCCAATTTCAGATTTGACAGAGGAAACGGTGCAAAGTTACAACATCACTTCACTTAAGGTTAATAGTAGGCTACCTCAAGGTGTCCCTCGGAAAAAAACAGGAAAATCGTAGGTAGCGTTTCAAAATAAAAGCCCTTCAAAATCTCATTCACGAGCCAACTTCAAACCACATTCATGAGACAATGAGCCCAATTTCAGATTTGACAGAGGAAACGGTGCAAAGTTACAACATCACTTCACTTAAGGTTAATAGCAGGCCACCTCAAGGTGTCCCTCGGAAAAAAACAGGACATTCGTAGGTAGCGTTTCAAAATAAAACCCCTTCAAAATTTCATTCACGAGCCAACTTCAAACCATATTTATTAGACAATGAGTCCAATTTCAGATTTGACAGAGGAAACGGTGCAAAGTTACAACATCACTTCACTTAAGGTTAATAGCAGGCCACCTTAAGGTGTCCCTTGGAAAAAAACAGGACATTCGTAGGTAGCGTTTCAAAATAAAAGCCCTTCAAAATCTCATTCACGAGCCAACTTCAAACCACATTCATGAGATAATGAGCCCAATTTCAGATTTGACAGAGGAAACGGTGCAAAGTTACAACATCACTTCACTTCAAGTTAATAGCAGGCCACCTCAAGTTGTCCCTCGGAAAAAAACAGGACATTCGTATGTAGCGTTTCAAAATAAAAGCCCTTCAAAATCTCATTCACGAGCCTACTTCAAACCACATTTATGAGACAATGAGTCCAATTTCAGATTTGACAGAGGAAAAGGTGCAAAGTTACAACATCACTTCACTTCAGGTTAATAGCAGGCCACCTCAAGGTGTCCCTCGGAAAAAAACAGGACATTCGTAGGTAGCGTTTCAAAAGAAAAGCCCTTCAAAATCTCATTCACGAGCCAACTTCAAACCACATTTATGAGACAATGAGTCCAATTTCAGATTTGACAGAGGAAACGGTGCAAAGTTACAACATCACTTCACTTCAAGTTAATAGCAGACAACCTCAAGGTGTCCCTCGGAAAAAAACAGGACAGTCGTAGGTAGCGTTTCAAAATAAAAGCCCTTCAAAATCTCATTCACGAGCCAACTTCAAACCACATTCATGAGACAATGAGCCCAATTTCAGATTTGACAGAGGAAACGGTGCAAAGTTACAACATCACTTCACTTCAGGTTAATAGCAGGCCACCTCAAGGTGTCCCTCTGAAAAAAACAGGACATTCGTAGGTAGCGTTTCAAAAGAAAAGCCCTTCAAAATCTCATTCACGAGCCAACTTCAAACCACATTTATGAGACAATGAGTCCAATTTCAGATTTGACAGAGGAAACGGTGCAAAGTTACAACATCACTTCACTTCCAGTTAATAGCAGGCCACCTCAAGGTGTCCCTCTGAAAAAAACAGGAAATTCGTAGGTAGCGTTTCAAAATAAAAGCCCTTCAAAATCTCATTCACGAGCCAACTTCAAACCACATTCATGAGACAATGAGTCCAATTTCAAATTAGACAGAGGAAACGATGCAAAGTTACAACATCACTTCACTTCAGGTTAATAGCAGGCCACCTAAAGGTGTCCCTCGGAAAAAAACAGGAAATTCGTAGGTAGCGTTTCAAAATAAAAGCCCTTCAAAATCTCATTCACGAGCCAACTTCAAACCACATTCATGAGACAATGAGCCCAATTTCAGATTTGACAGAGGAAACGGTGCAAAGTTACAACATCACTTCACTTAAGGTTAATAGCAGGCCACCTCAAGGTGTCCCTCGGAAAAAAACAGGACATTCGTAGGTAGCATTTCAAAATAAAAGCCCTTCAAAATCTCATTCACGAGCCAACTTCAAACCACATTTATGAGACAATGAGTCCAATTTCAGATTTGACAGACGAAACGGTGCAAAGTTACAACATCACTTCACTTCAAGTTAATAGCAGGCCACCTCAAGGTGTCCCTCGGAAAAAAACAGGACATTCGTAGGTAGCGTTTCAAAATAAAAGCCCTTCAAAATCTCATTCACGAGCCAACTTCAAACCACATTTATGAGACAATGAGTCCAATTTCAGATTTGACAGAGGAAAAGGTGCAAAGTTACAACATCACTTCACTTCAGGTTAATAGCAGGCCACCTCAAGGTGTCCCTCGGAAAAAAACAGGACATTCGTAGGTAGCGTTTCAAAATAAAACCCCTTCAAAATTTCATTCACGAGCCAACTTCAAACCATATTTATTAGACAATGAGTCCAATTTCAGATTTGACAGAGGAAAAGGTGCAAAGTTACAACATCACTTCACTTAAGGTTAATAGCAGGCCACCTTAAGGTGTCCTTTGGAAAAAAACAGGACATTCGTAGGTAGCGTTTCAAAATAAAAGCCCTTCAAAATCTCATTCACGAGCCAACTTCAAACCACATTCGTGAGATAATGAGCCCAATTTCAGATTTGACAGAGGAAACGGTGCAAAGTTACAACATCACTTCACTTCAAGTTAATAGCAGGCCACCTCAAGGTGTCCCTCGGAAAAAAACAGGACATTCATATGTAGCGTTTCAAAATAAAACCCCTTCAAAATTTCATTCACGAGCCAACTTCAAACCATATTTATTAGACAATGAGTCCAATTTCAGATTTGACAGAGGAAAAGGTGCAAAGTTACAACATCACTTCACTTAAGGTTAATAGCAGGCCACCTTAAGGTGTCCCTTGGAAAAAAACAGGACATTCGTAGGTAGCGTTTCAAAATAAAAGCCCTTCAAAATCTCATTCACGAGCCAACTTCAAACCACATTCGTGAGATAATGAGCCCAATTTCAGATTTGACAGAGGAAACGGTGCAAAGTTACAACATCACTTCACTTCAAGTTAATAGCAGGCCACCTCAAGGTGTCCCTCGGAAAAAAACAGGACATTCATATGTAGCGTTTCAAAATAAAAGCCCTTCAAAATCTCATTCACGAGCCAACTTCAAACCACATTTATGAGACAATGAGTCCAATTTCAGATTTGACAGAGGAAAAGGTGCAAAGTTACAACATCACTTCACTTCAGGTTAATAGCAGGCCACCTCAAGGTGTCCCTCGGAAAAAAACAGGACATTCGTAGGTAGCGTTTCAAAAGAAAAGCCCTTCAAAATCTCATTCACGAGCCAATTTCAAACCACATTTATGAGACAATGAGTCCAATTTCAGATTTGACAGAGGAAACGGTGCAAAGTTACAACATCACTTCACTTCAAGTTAATAGCAGGCCACCTCAAGGTGTCCCTCGGAAAAAAACAGGAAATTCGTAGGTAGCGTTTCAAAATAAAAGCCCTTCAAAATCTCATTCACGAGCCAACTTCAAACCACATTCATGAGACAATGAGCCCAATTTCAGATTTGACAGAGGAAACGGTGAAAAGTTACAACATCACTTCACTTAAGGTTAATAGTAGGCCACCTCAAGGTGTCCCTCGGAAAAAAAACAGGAAATTCGTAGGTAGCGTTTCAAAATAAAAGCCCTTCAAAATCTCATTCACGAGCCAACTTCAAACCACATTCATGAGACAATGAGCCCAATTTCAGATTTGACAGAGGAAACGGTGCAAAGTTACAACATCACTTCACTTCAGGTTAATAGCAGGCCACCTCAAGGTGTCCCTCTGAAAAAAACAGGACATTCGTAGGTAGCGTTTCAAAAGAAAAGCCCTTCAAAATCTCATTCACGAGCCAACTTCAAACCACATTTATGAGACAATGAGTCCAATTTCAGATTTGACAGAGGAAAAGGTGCAAAGTTACAACATCACTTCACTTCCAGTTAATAGCAGGCCACCTCAAGGTGTCCCTCGGAAAAAAACAGGAAATTCGTAGGTAGCGTTTCAAAATAAAAGCCCTTCAAAATCTCATTCACGAGCCAACTTCAAACCACATTCATGAGACAATGAGTCCAATTTCAGATTAGACAGAGGAAACGATGCAAAGTTACAACATCACTTCACTTCAGGTTAATAGCAGGCCACCTCAAGGTGTCCCTCGGAAAAAAACAGGAAATTCGTAGGTAGCGTTTCAAAATAAAAGCCCTTCAAAATCTCATTCACGAGCCAACTTCAAACCACATTCATGAGACAATGAGCCCAATTTCAGATTTGACAGAGGAAACGGTGCAAAGTTACAACATCACTTCACTTAAGGTTAATAGCAGGCCACCTCAAGGTGTCCCTCGGAAAAAAACAGGACATTCGTAGGTAGCGTTTCAAAATAAAAGCCCTTCAAAATCTCATTCACGAGCCAACTTCAAACCACATTTATGAGACAATGAGTCCAATTTCAGATTTGACAGACGAAACGGTGCAAAGTTACAACATCACTTCACTTCAAGTTAATAGCAGGCCACCTCAAGGTGTCCCTCGGAAAAAAACAGGACATTCGTAGGTAGCGTTTCAAAATAAAAGCCCTTCAAAATCTCATTCACGAGCCAACTTCAAACCACATTTATGAGACAATGAGTCCAATTTCAGATTTGACAGAGGAAAAGGTGCAAAGTTACAACATCACTTCACTTCAGGTTAATAGCAGGCCACCTCAAGGTGTCCCTCGGAAAAAAACAGGACATTCGTAGGTAGCGTTTCAAAATAAAACCCCTTCAAAATTTCATTCACGAGCCAACTTCAAACCATATTTATTAGACAATGAGTCCAATTTCAGATTTGACAGAGGAAAAGGTGCAAAGTTACAACATCACTTCACTTAAGGTTAATAGCAGGCCACCTTAAGGTGTCCCTTGGAAAAAAACAGGACATTCGTAGGTAGCGTTTCAAAATAAAAGCCCTCCAAAATCTCATTCACGAGCCAACTTCAAACCACATTCATGAGATAATGAGCCCAATTTCAGATTTGACAGAGGAAACGGTGCAAAGTTACAACATCACTTCACTTCAAGTTAATAGCAGGCCACCTCAAGGTGTCCCTCGGAAAAAAACAGGACATTCGTATGTAGCGTTTCAAAATAAAAGCCCTTCAAAATCTCATTCACGAGCCAACTTCAAACCACATTTATGAGACAATGAGTCCAATTTCAGATTTGACAGAGGAAAAGGTGCAAAGTTACAACATCACTTCACTTCAGGTTAATAGCAGGCCACCTCAAGGTGTCCCTCGGAAAAAAACAGGACATTCGTAGGTAGCGTTTCAAAAGAAAAGCCCTTCAAAATCTCATTCACGAGCCAATTTCAAACCACATTTATGAGACAATGAGTCCAATTTCAGATTTGACAGAGGAAACGGTGCAAAGTTACAACATCACTTCACTTCAAGTTAATAGCAGGCCACCTCAAGGTGTCCCTCGGAAAAAAACATGAAATTCGTAGGTAGCGTTTCAAAATAAAAGCCCTTCAAAATCTCATTCACGAGCCAACTTCAAACCACATTCATGAGACAATGAGCCCAATTTCAGATTTGACAGAGGAAACGGTGCAAAGTTACAACATCACTTCACTTAAGGTTAATAGCAGGCCACCTCAAGGTGTCCCTCGGAAAAAAACAGGACATTCGTAGGTAGCGTTTCAAAATAAAAGCCCTTCAAAATCTCATTCACGAGCCAACTTCAAACCACATTTATGAGACAATGAGTCCAATTTCAGATTTGACAGACGAAACGGTGCAAAGTTACAACATCACTTCACTTCAAGTTAATAGCAGGCCACCTCAAGGTGTCCCTCGGAAAAAAACAGGACATTCGTAGGTAGCGTTTCAAAATAAAAGCCCTTCAAAATCTCATTCACGAGCCAACTTCAAACCACATTTATGAGACAATGAGTCCAATTTCAGATTTGACAGAGGAAAAGGTGCAAAGTTACAACATCACTTCACTTCAGGTTAATAGCAGGCCACCTCAAGGTGTCCCTCGGAAAAAAACAGGACATTCGTAGGTAGCGTTTCAAAATAAAACGCCTTCAAAATTTCATTCACGAGCCAACTTCAAACCATATTTATTAGACAATGAGTCCAATTTCAGATTTGACAGAGGAAACGGTGCAAAGTTACAACATCACTTCATTTAAGGTTAATAGCAGGCCACCTTAAGGTGTCCCTTGGAAAAAAACAGGACATTCGTAGGTAGCGTTTCAAAATAAAAGCCCTTCAAAATCTCATTCACGAGCCAACTTCAAACCACATTCATGAGATAATGAGCCCAATTTCAGATTTGACAGAGGAAACGGTGCAAAGTTACAACATCACTTCACTTCAAGTTAATAGCAGGCCACCTCAAGGTGTCCCTCGGAAAAAAACAGGACATTCGTAGGTAGCGTTTCAAAATAAAAGCCCTTCAAAATCTCATTCACGAGCCAACTTCAAACCACATTTATGAGACAATGAGTCCAATTTCAGATTTGACAGAGGAAAAGGTGCAAAGTTACAACATCACTTCACTTCAGGTTAATAGCAGGCCACCTCAAGGTGTCCCTCGGAAAAAAACAGGACATTCGTAGGTAGCGTTTCAAAAGAAAAGCCCTTCAAAATCTCATTCACGAGCCAATTTCAAACCACATTTATGAGACAATGAGTCCAATTTCAGATTTGACAGAGGAAACGGTGCAAAGTTACAACATCACTTAACTTCAAGTTAATAGCAGGCCACCTCAAGGTGTCCCTCGGAAAAAAACATGAAATTCGTAGGTAGCGTTTCAAAATAAAAGCCCTTCAAAATCTCATTCACGAGCCAACTTCAAACCACATTCATGAGACAATGAGCCCAATTTCAGATTTGACAGAGGAAACGGTGCAAAGTTACAACATCACTTCACTTAAGGTTAATAGCAGGCCACCTCAAGGTGTCCCTCGGAAAAAAACAGGACATTCGTAGGTAGCGTTTCAAAATAAAAGCCCTTCAAAATCTCATTCACGAGCCAACTTCAAACCACATTTATGAGACAATGAGTCCAATTTCAGATTTGACAGACGAAACGGTGCAAAGTTACAACATCACTTCACTTCAAGTTAATAGCAGGCCACCTCAAGGTGTCCCTCGGAAAAAAACAGGACATTCGTAGGTAGCGTTTCAAAATAAAAGCCCTTCAAAATCTCATTCACGAGCCAACTTCAAACCACATTTATGAGACAATGAGTCCAATTTCAGATTTGACAGAGGAAAAGGTGCAAAGTTACAACATCACTTCACTTCAGGTTAATAGCAGGCCACCTCAAGGTGTCCCTCGGAAAAAAACAGGACATTCGTAGGTAGCGTTTCAAAATAAAACCCCTTCAAAATTTCATTCACGAGCCAACTTCAAACCATATTTATTAGACAATGAGTCCAATTTCAGATTTGACAGAGGAAAAGGTGCAAAGTTACAACATCACTTCATTTAAGGTTAATAGCAGGCCACCTTAAGGTGTCCCTTGGAAAAAAACAGGACATTCGTAGGTAGCGTTTCAAAATAAAAGCCCTTCAAAATCTCATTCACGAGCCAACTTCAAACCACATTCATGAGATAATGAGCCCAATTTCAGATTTGACAGAGGAAACGGTGCAAAGTTACAACATCACTTCACTTCAAGTTAATAGCAGGCCACCTCAAGGTGTCCCTCGGAAAAAAACAGGACATTCGTAGGTAGCGTTTCAAAATAAAAGCCCTTCAAAATCTCATTCACGAGCCAACTTCAAACCACATTTATGAGACAATGAGTCCAATTTCAGATTTGACAGAGGAAAAGGTGCAAAGTTACAACATCACTTCACTTCAGGTTAATAGCAGGCCACCTCAAGGTGTCCCTCGGAAAAAAACAGGACATTCGTAGGTAGCGTTTCAAAAGAAAAGCCCTTCAAAATCTCATTCACGAGCCAATTTCAAACCACATTTATGAGACAATGAGTCCAATTTCAGATTTGACAGAGGAAACGGTGCAAAGCTACAACATCACTTCACTTCAAGTTAATAGCAGGCCACCTCAAGGTGTCCCTCGGAAAAAAACAGGAAATTCGTAGGTAGCGTTTCAAAATAAAAGCCCTTCAAAATCTCATTCACGAGCCAACTTCAAACCACATTCATGAGACAATGAGCCCAATTTCAGATTTGACAGAGGAAACGGTGAAAAGTTACAACATCACTTCACTTAAGGTTAATAGTAGGCCACCTCAAGGTGTCCCTCGGAAAAAAAACAGGAAATTTGTAGGTAGCGTTTCAAAATAAAAGCCCTTCAAAATCTCATTCACGAGCCAACTTCAAACCACATTTATGAGACAATGAGTCCAATTTCAGATTTGACAGAGGAAACGGTGCAAAGTTACAACATCACTTCACTTCAAGTTAATAGCAGACAACCTCAAGGTGTCCCTCGGAAAAAAACAGGACAGTCGTAGGTAGCGTTTCAAAATAAAAGCCCTTCAAAATCTCATTCACGAGCCAACTTCAAACCACATTCATGAGACAATGAGCCCAATTTCAGATTTGACAGAGGAAACGGTGCAAAGTTACAACATCACTTCACTTCAGGTTAATAGCAGGCCACCTCAAGGTGTCCCTCTGAAAAAAACAGGACATTCGTAGGTAGCGTTTCAAAAGAAAAGCCCTTCAAAATCTCATTCACGAGCCAACTTCAAACCACATTTATGAGACAATGAGTCCAATTTCAGATTTGACAGAGGAAACGGTGCAAAGTTACAACATCACTTCACTTCCAGTTAATAGCAGGCCACCTCAAGGTGTCCCTCGGAAAAAAACAGGACATTCGTAGGTAGCGTTTCAAAATAAAAGCCCTTCAAAATCTCATTCACGAGCCAACTTCAAACCACATTTATGAGACAATGAGTCCAATTTCAGATTTGACAGACGAAACGGTGCAAAGTTACAACATCACTTCACTTCAAGTTAATAGCAGGCCACCTCAAGGTGTCCCTCGGAAAAAAACAGGACATTCGTAGGTAGCGTTTCAAAATAAAAGCCCTTCAAAATCTCATTCACGAGCCAACTTCAAACCACATTCATGAGATAATGAGCCCAATTTCAGATTTGACAGAGGACACGGTGCAAAGTTACAACATCACTTCACTTCAAGTTAATAGCAGGCCACCTCAAGGTGTCCCTCGGAAAAAAACAGGACATTCGTATGTAGCGTTTCAAAATAAAAGCCCTTCAAAATTTCATTCACGAGCCAACTTCAAACCATATTTATTAGACAATGAGTCCAATTTCAGATTTGACAGAGGAAAAGGTGCAAAGTTACAACATCACTTCACTTAAGGTTAATAGCAGGCCACCTTAAGGTGTCCTTTGGAAAAAAACAGGACATTCGTAGGTAGCGTTTCAAAATAAAAGCCCTTCAAAATCTCATTCACGAGCCAACTTCAAACCACATTCGTGAGATAATGAGCCCAATTTCAGATTTGACAGAGGAAACGGTGCAAAGTTACAACATCACTTCACTTCAAGTTAATAGCAGGCCACCTCAAGGTGTCCCTCGGAAAAAAACAGGACATTCATATGTAGCGTTTCAAAATAAAACCCCTTCAAAATTTCATTCACGAGCCAACTTCAAACCATATTTATTAGACAATGAGTCCAATTTCAGATTTGACAGAGGAAAAGGTGCAAAGTTACAACATCACTTCACTTAAGGTTAATAGCAGGCCACCTCAAGGTGTCCCTTGGAAAAAAACAGGACATTCGTAGGTAGCGTTTCAAAATAAAAGCCCTTCAAAATCTCATTCACGAGCCAACTTCAAACCACATTCGTGAGATAATGAGCCCAATTTCAGATTTGACAGAGGAAACGGTGCAAAGTTACAACATCACTTCACTTCAAGTTAATAGCAGGCCACCTCAAGGTGTCCCTCGGAAAAAAACAGGACATTCATATGTAGCGTTTCAAAATAAAAGCCCTTCAAAATCTCATTCACGAGCCAACTTCAAACCACATTTATGAGACAATGAGTCCAATTTCAGATTTGACAGAGGAAAAGGTGCAAAGTTACATCACTTCACTTAAGGTTAATAGCAGGCCACCTCAAGGTGTCCCTCGGAAAAAAACAGGACATTCGTAGGTAGCGTTTCAAAAGAAAAGCCCTTCAAAATCTCATTCACGAGCCAATTTCAAACCACATTTATGAGACAATGAGTCCAATTTCAGATTTGACAGAGGAAACGGTGCAAAGTTACAACATCACTTCACTTCAAGTTAATAGCAGGCCACCTCAAGGTGTCCCTCGGAAAAAAACAGGAAATTCGTAGGTAGCGTTTCAAAATAAAAGCCCTTCAAAATCTCATTCACGAGCCAACTTCAAACCACATTCATGAGACAATGAGCCCAATTTCAGATTTGACAGAGGAAACGGTGAAAAGTTACAACATCACTTCACTTAAGGTTAATAGTAGGCCACCTCAAGGTGTCCCTCGGAAAAAAAACAGGAAATTCGTAGGTAGCGTTTCAAAATAAAAGCCCTTCAAAATCTCATTCACGAGCCAACTTCAAACCACATTCATGAGACAATGAGCCCAATTTCAGATTTGACAGAGGAAACGGTGCAAAGTTACAACATCACTTCACTTCAGGATAATAGCAGGCCACCTCAAGGTGTCCCTCTGAAAAAAACAGGACATTCGTAGGTAGCGTTTCAAAAGAAAAGCCCTTCAAAATCTCATTCACGAGCCAACTTCAAACCACATTTATGAGACAATGAGTCCAATTTCAGATTTGACAGAGGAAACGGTGCAAAGTTACAACATCACTTCACTTCCAGTTAATAGCAGGCCACCTCAAGGTGTCCCTCGGAAAAAAACAGGAAATTCGTAGGTAGCGTTTCAAAATAAAAGCCCTTCAAAATCTCATTCACGAGCCAACTTCAAACCACATTCATGAGACAATGAGTCCAATTTCAGATTAGACAGAGGAAACGATGCAAAGTTACAACATCACTTCACTTCAGGTTAATAGCAGGCCACCTCAAGGTGTCCCTCGGAAAAAAACAGGAAATTCGTAGGTAGCGTTTCAAAATAAAAGCCCTTCAAAATCTCATTCACGAGCCAACTTCAAACCACATTCATGAGACAATGAGCCCAATTTCAGATTTGACAGAGGAAACGGTGCAAAGTTACAACATCACTTCACTTAAGGTTAATAGCAGGCCACCTCAAGGTGTCCCTCGGAAAAAAACAGGACATTCGTAGGTAGCGTTTCAAAATAAAAGCCCTTCAAAATCTCATTCACGAGCCAACTTCAAACCACATTTATGAGACAATGAGTCCAATTTCAGATTTGACAGACGAAACGGTGCAAAGTTACAACATCACTTCACTTCAAGTTAATAGCAGGCCACCTCAAGGTGTCCCTCGGAAAAAAACAGGACATTCGTAGGTAGCGTTTCAAAATAAAAGCCCTTCAAAATCTCATTCACGAGCCAACTTCAAACCACATTTATGAGACAATGAGTCCAATTTCAGATTTGACAGAGGAAAAGGTGCAAAGTTACAACATCACTTCACTTCAGGTTAATAGCAGGCCACCTCAAGGTGTCCCTCGGAAAAAAACAGGACATTCGTAGGTAGCGTTTCAAAATAAAACCCCTTCAAAATTTCATTCACGAGCCAACTTCAAACCATATTTATTAGACAATGAGTCCAATTTCAGATTTGACAGAGGAAAAGGTGCAAAGTTACAACATCACTTCACTTAAGGTTAATAGCAGGCCACCTTAAGGTGTCCCTTGGAAAAAAACAGGACATTCGTAGGTAGCGTTTCAAAATAAAAGCCCTCCAAAATCTCATTCACGAGCCAACTTCAAACCACATTCATGAGATAATGAGCCCAATTTCAGATTTGACAGAGGAAACGGTGCAAAGTTACAACATCACTTCACTTCAAGTTAATAGCAGGCCACCTCAAGGTGTCCCTCGGAAAAAAACAGGACATTCGTATGTAGCGTTTCAAAATAAAAGCCCTTCAAAATCTCATTCACGAGCCAACTTCAAACCACATTTATGAGACAATGAGTCCAATTTCAGATTTGACAGAGGAAAAGGTGCAAAGTTACAACATCACTTCACTTCAGGTTAATAGCAGGCCACCTCAAGGTGTCCCTCGGAAAAAAACAGGACATTCGTAGGTAGCGTTTCAAAAGAAAAGCCCTTCAAAATCTCATTCACGAGCCAATTTCAAACCACATTTATGAGACAATGAGTCCAATTTCAGATTTGACAGAGGAAACGGTGCAAAGTTACAACATCACTTCACTTCAAGTTAATAGCAGGCCACCTCAAGGTGTCCCTCGGAAAAAAACAGGAAATTCGTAGGTAGCGTTTCAAAATAAAAGCCCTTCAAAATCTCATTCACGAGCCAACTTCAAACCACATTTATGAGACAATGAGTCCAATTTCAGATTTGACAGAGGAAACGGTGCAAAGTTACAACATCACTTCACTTCAAGTTAATAGCAGACAACCTCAAGGTGTCCCTCGGAAAAAAACAGGACAGTCGTAGGTAGCGTTTCAAAATAAAAGCCCTTCAAAATCTCATTCACGAGGAAACTTCAAACCACATTCATGAGACAATGAGCCCAATTTCAGATTTGACAGAGGAAACGGTGCAAAGTTACAACATCACTTCACTTCAGGTTAATAGCAGGCCACCTCAAGGTGTCCCTCTGAAAAAAACAGGACATTCGTAGGTAGCGTTTCAAAATAAAAGCCCTTCAAAATCTCATTCTCGAGCCAACTTCAAACCACATTTATGAGACAATGAGTCCAATTTCAGATTTGACAGAGGAAACGGTGCAAAGTTACAACATCACTTCACTTCAAGTTAATAGCAGGCCACCTCAAGGTGTCCCTCGGAAAAAAACAGGAAATTCGTAGGTAGCGTTTCAAAATAAAAGCCCTTCAAAATCTCATTCACGAGCCAACTTCAAACCACATTCATGAGACAATGAGCCCAATTTCAGATTTGACAGAGGAAACGGTGCAAAGTTACAACATCACTTCACTTAAGGTTAATAGTAGGCTACCTCAAGGTGTCCCTCGGAAAAAAACAGGAAAATCGTAGGTAGCGTTTCAAAATAAAAGCCCTTCAAAATCTCATTCACGAGCCAACTTCAAACCACATTCATGAGACAATGAGCCCAATTTCAGATTTGACAGAGGAAACGGTGCAAAGTTACAACATCACTTCACTTCAAGTTAATAGCAGGCCACCTCAAGGTGTCCCTCGGAAAAAAACAGGAAATTCGTAGGTAGCGTTTCAAAATAAAAGCCCTTCAAAATCTCATTCACGAGCCAACTTCAAACCACATTTATGAGACAATGAGTCCAATTTCAGATTTGACAGAGGAAACGGTGCAAAGTTACAACATCACTTCACTTCAAGTTAATAGCAGACAACCTCAAGGTGTCCCTCGGAAAAAAACAGGACAGTCGTAGGTAGCGTTTCAAAATAAAAGCCCTTCAAAATCTCATTCACGAGGAAACTTCAAACCACATTCATGAGACAATGAGCCCAATTTCAGATTTGACAGAGGAAACGGTGCAAAGTTACAACATCACTTCACTTCAGGTTAATAGCAGGCCACCTCAAGGTGTCCCTCTGAAAAAAACAGGACATTCGTAGGTAGCGTTTCAAAATAAAAGCCCTTCAAAATCTCATTCTCGAGCCAACTTCAAACCACATTTATGAGACAATGAGTCCAATTTCAGATTTGACAGAGGAAACGGTGCAAAGTTACAACATCACTTCACTTCAAGTTAATAGCAGGCCACCTCAAGGTGTCCCTCGGAAAAAAACAGGAAATTCGTAGGTAGCGTTTCAAAATAAAAGCCCTTCAAAATCTCATTCACGAGCCAACTTCAAACCACATTCATGAGACAATGAGCCCAATTTCAGATTTGACAGAGGAAACGGTGCAAAGTTACAACATCACTTCACTTAAGGTTAATAGTAGGCTACCTCAAGGTGTCCCTCGGAAAAAAACAGGAAAATCGTAGGTAGCGTTTCAAAATAAAAGCCCTTCAAAATCTCATTCACGAGCCAACTTCAAACCACATTCATGAGACAATGAGCCCAATTTCAGATTTGACAGAGGAAACGGTGCAAAGTTACAACATCACTTCACTTAAGGTTAATAGCAGGCCACCTCAAGGTGTCCCTCGGAAAAAAACAGGACATTCGTAGGTAGCGTTTCAAAATAAAAGCCCTTCAAAATCTCATTCACGAGCCAACTTCAAACCACATTTATGAGACAATGAGTCCAATTTCAGATTTGACAGACGAAACGGTGCAAAGTTACAACATCACTTCACTTCAAGTTAATAGCATGCCACCTCAAGGTGTCCCTCGGAAAAAAACAGGACATTCGTAGGTAGCGTTTCAAAATAAAAGCCCTTCAAAATCTCATTCACGAGCCAACTTCAAACCACATTTATGAGACAATGAGTCCAATTTCAGATTTGACAGAGGAAAAGGTGCAAAGTTACAACATCACTTCACTTCAGGTTAATAGCAGGCCACCTCAAGGTGTCCCTCGGAAAAAAACAGGACATTCGTAGGTAGCGTTTCAAAATAAAACCCCTTCAAAATTTCATTCACGAGCCAACTTCAAACCATATTTATTAGACAATGAGTCCAATTTCAGATTTGACAGAGGAAAAGGTGCAAAGTTACAACATCACTTCACTTAAGGTTAATAGCAGGCCACCTTAAGGTGTCCCTTGGAAAAAAACAGGACATTCGTAGGTAGCGTTTCAAAATAAAAGCCCTTCAAAATCTCATTCACGAGCCAACTTCAAACCACATTTATGAGACAATGAGTCCAATTTCAGATTTGACAGAGGAAAAGGTGCAAAGTTACAACATCACTTCACTTCAGGTTAATAGCAGGCCACCTCAAGGTGTCCCTCGGAAAAAAACAGGACATTCGTAGGTAGCGTTTCAAAATAAAACCCCTTCAAAATTTCATTCACGAGCCAACTTCAAACCATATTTATTAGACAATGAGTCCAATTTCAGATTTGACAGAGGAAAAGGTGCAAAGTTACAACATCACTTCACTTAAGGTTAATAGCAGGCCACCTTAAGGTGTCCCTTGGAAAAAAACAGGACATTCGTAGGTAGCGTTTCAAAATAAAAGCCCTTCAAAATCTCATTCACGAGCCAACTTCAAACCACATTTATGAGACAATGAGTCCAATTTCAGATTTGACAGAGGAAAAGGTGCAAAGTTACAACATCACTTCACTTCAGGTTAATAGCAGGCCACCTCAAGGTGTCCCTCGGAAAAAAACAGGACATTCGTATGTAGCGTTTCAAAATAAAAGCCCTTCAAAATCTCATTCACGAGCCAACTTCAAACCACATTTATGAGACAATGAGTCCAATTTCAGATTTGACAGAGGAAAAGGTGCAAAGTTACAACATCACTTCACTTCAGGTTAATAGCAGGCCACCTCAAGGTGTCCCTCGGAAAAAAACAGGACATTCGTAGGTAGCGTTTCAAAAGAAAAGCACTTCAAAATCTCATTCACGAGCCAATTTCAAACCACATTTATGAGACAATGAGTCCAATTTCAGATTTGACAGAGGAAACGGTGCAAAGTTACAACATCACTTCACTTCAAGTTAATAGCAGGCCACCTCAAGGTGTCCCTCGGAAAAAAACAGGAAATTCGTAGGTAGCGTTTCAAAATAAAAGCCCTTCAAAATCTCATTCACGAGCCAACTTCAAACCACATTCATGAGACAATGAGTCCAATTTCAGATTAGACAGAAGAATCGTTGCAAAGTTACAACATCACTTCACTTCAGGTTAATAGCAGGCCACCTCAAGGTGTCCCAAGGAAAAAAACAGGAAATTCGTAGGTAGCGTTTCAAAATAAAAGCCCTTCAAAATCTCATTCACGAGCCAACTTCAAACCACATTCATGAGACAATGAGTCCAATTTCAGATTAGACAGAAGAATCGTTGCAAAGTTACAACATCACTTCACTTCAGGTTAATAGCAGGCCACCTCAAGGTGTCCCTCGGAAAAAAACAGGAAATTCGTAGGTAGCGTTTCAAAATAAAAGCCCTTCAAAATCTCATTCACGAGCCAACTTCAAACCACATTCATGAGACAATGAGCCCAATTTCAGATTTGACAGAGGAAACGGTGCAAAGTTACAACATCAGTTCACTTCAAGTTAATAGCAGGCCACCTCAAGGTGTCCATCGCAAAAAAACAGGAAATTCGTTGGTAGCGTTTCAAAATAAAAGCCCTTCAAAATCTCATTCACGAGCCAACTTCAAACCACATTCATGAGACAATGAGTCCAATTTCATATTAGACAGAAGAATCGTTGCAAAGTTACAACATCACTTCACTTCAGGTTAATAGCAGGCCACCTCAAGGTGTCCCAAGGAAAAAAACAGGAAATTCGTAGGTAGCGTTTCAAAAAAAAAGCCCTTCAAAATCTCATTCACGAGCCAACTTCAAACCACATTCATGAGACAATGAGTCCAATTTCAGATTAGACAGAAGAATCGTTGCAAAGTTACAACATCACTTCACTTCAGGTTAATAGCAGGCCACCTCAAGGTGTCCCTCGGAAAAAAACAGGACATTCGTAGGTAGAGTTTCAAAATAAAAGCCCTTCAAAATCTCATTCACGAGCCAACTTCAAACCACATTCATGAGACAATGAGCCCAATTTCAGATTTGACAGAGGAAACGGTGCAAAGTTACAACATCACTTCACTTCAAGTTAATAGCAGGCCACCTCAAGGTGTCCATCGCAAAAAAACAGGAAATTCGTTGGTAGCGTTTCAAAATAAAAGCCCTTCAAAATCTCATTCACGAGCCAACTTCAAACCACATTTATGAGACAATGAGTCCAATTTCAGATTTGACAGAGGAAAAGGTGCAAAGTTACAACATCACTTCACTTCAGGTTAATAGCAGGCCACCTCAAGGTGTCCCTCGGAAAAAAACAGGACATTCGTAGGTAGCGTTTCAAAATAAAACCCCTTCAAAATTTCATTCACGAGCCAACTTCAAACCATATTTATTAGACAATGAGTCCAATTTCAGATTTGACAGAGGAAAAGGTGCAAAGTTACAACATCACTTCACTTAAGGTTAATAGCAGGCCACCTTAAGGTGTCCCTTGGAAAAAAACAGGACATTCGTAGGTAGCGTTTCAAAATAAAAGCCCTCCAAAATCTCATTCACGAGCCAACTTCAAACCACATTCATGAGATAATGAGCCCAATTTCAGATTTGACAGAGGAAACGGTGCAAAGTTACAACATCACTTCACTTCAAGTTAATAGCAGGCCACCTCAAGGTGTCCCTCGGAAAAAAACAGAACATTCGTATGTAGCGTTTCAAAATAAAAGCCCTTCAAAATCTCATTCACGAGCCAACTTCAAACCACATTTATGAGACAATGAGTCCAATTTCAGATTTGACAGAGGAAAAGGTGCAAAGTTACAACATCACTTCACTTCAGGTTAATAGCAGGCCACCTCAAGGTGTCCCTCGGAAAAAAACAGGACATTCGTAGGTAGCGTTTCAAAAGAAAAGCCCTTCAAAATCTCATTCACGAGCCAATTTCAAACCACATTTATGAGACAATGAGTCCAATTTCAGATTTGACAGAGGAAACGGTGCAAAGTTACAACATCACTTCGCTTCAAGTTAATAGCAGGCCACCTCAAGGTGTCCCTCTGAAAAAAACAGGACATTCGTAGGTAGCGTTTCAAAATAAAAGCCCTTCAAAATCTCATTCTCGAGCCAACTTCAAACCACATTTATGAGACAATGAGTCCAATTTCAGATTTGACAGAGGAAACGGTGCAAAGTTACAACATCACTTCACTTCAAGTTAATAGCAGGCCACCTCAAGGTGTCCCTCGGAAAAAAACATGAAATTCGTAGGTAGCGTTTCAAAATAAAAGCCCTTCAAAATCTCATTCACGAGCCAACTTCAAACCACATTCATGAGACAATGAGCCCAATTTCAGATTTGACAGAGGAAACGGTGCAAAGTTACAACATCACTTCACTTAAGGTTAATAGCAGGCCACCTCAAGGTGTCCCTCGGAAAAAAACAGGACATTCGTAGGTAGCGTTTCAAAATAAAAGCCCTTCAAAATCTCATTCACGAGCCAACTTCAAACCACATTTATGAGACAATGAGTCCAATTTCAGATTTGACAGACGAAACGGTGCAAAGTTACAACATCACTTCACTTCAAGTTAATAGCAGGCCACCTCAAGGTGTCCCTCGGAAAAAAACAGGACATTTGTAGGTAGCGTTTCAAAATAAAAGCCCTTCAAAATCTCATTCACGAGCCAACTTCAAACCACATTTATGAGACAATGAGTCCAATTTCAGATTTGACAGAGGAAAAGGTGCAAAGTTACAACATCACTTCACTTCAGGTTAATAGCAGGCCACCTCAAGGTGTCCCTCGGAAAAAAACAGGACATTCGTAGGTAGCGTTTCAAAATAAAACCCCTTCAAAATTTCATTCACGAGCCAACTTCAAACCATATTTATTAGACAATGAGTCCAATTTCAGATTTGACAGAGGAAAAGGTGCAAAGTTACAACATCACTTCACTTAAGGATAATAGCAGGCCACCTTAAGGTGTCCCTTGGAAAAAAACAGGACATTCGTAGGTAGCGTTTCAAAATAAAAGCCCTTCAAAATCTCATTCACGAGCCAACTTCAAACCACATTCATGAGATAATGAGCCCAATTTCAGATTTGACAGAGGACACGGTGCAAAGTTACAACATCACTTCACTTCAAGTTAATAGCAGGCCACCTCAAGGTGTCCCTCGGAAAAAAACAGGACATTCGTATGTAGCGTTTCAAAATAAAAGCCCTTCAAAATCTCATTCACGAGCCAACTTCAAACCACATTTATGAGACAATGAGTCCAATTTCAGATTTGACAGAGGAAAAGGTGCAAAGTTACAACATCACTTCACTTCAGGTTAATAGCAGGCCACCTCAAGGTGTCCCTCGGAAAAAAACAGGACATTCGTAGGTAGCGTTTCAAAAGAAAAGCACTTCAAAATCTCATTCACGAGCCAATTTCAAACCACATTTATGAGACAATGAGTCCAATTTCAGATTTGACAGAGGAAACGGTGCAAAGTTACAACATCACTTCACTTCAAGTTAATAGCAGGCCACCTCAAGGTGTCCCTCGGAAAAAAACAGGAAATTCGTAGGTAGCGTTTCAAAATAAAAGCCCTTCAAAATCTCATTCACGAGCCAACTTCAAACCACATTCATGAGACAATGAGCCCAATTTCAGATTTGACAGAGGAAACGGTGAAAAGTTACAACATCACTTCACTTAAGGTTAATAGTAGGCCACCTCAAGGTGTCCCTCGGAAAAAAAACAGGAAATTCGTAGGTAGCGTTTCAAAATAAAAGCCCTTCAAAATCTCATTCACGAGCCAACTTCAAACCACATTCATGAGACAATGAGCCCAATTTCAGATTTGACAGAGGAAACGGTGCAAAGTTACAACATCACTTCACTTCAGGTTAATAGCAGGCCACCTCAAGGTGTCCCTCTGAAAAAAACAGGACATTCGTAGGTAGCGTTTCAAAAGAAAAGCCCTTCAAAATCTCATTCACGAGCCAACTTCAAACCACATTTATGAGACAATGAGTCCAATTTCAGATTTGACAGAGGAAACGGTGAAAAGTTACAACATCACTTCACTTCAAGTTAATAGCAGGCCACCTCAAGGTGTCCGTCGGAAAAAAACAGGACATTCGCAGGTAGCGTTTCAAAATAAAAGCCCTTCAAAATCTCATTCACGAGCCAACTTCAAACCACATTTATGAGACAATGAGTCCAATTTCAGATTTGACAGACGAAACGGTGCAAAGTTACAACATCACTTCACTTCAAGTTAATAGCAGGCCACCTCAAGGTGTCCATCGCAAAAAAACAGGAAATTCGTAGGTAGCGTTTCAAAATAAAAGCCCTTCAAAATCTCATTCACGAGCCAACTTCAAACCACATTCATGAGATAATGAGCCCAATTTCAGATTTGACAGAGGACACGGTGCAAAGTTACAACATCACTTCACTTCAAGTTAATAGCAGGCCACCTCAAGGTGTCCCTCGGAAAAAAACAGGACATTCGTATGTAGCGTTTCAAAATAAAAGCTTTTCAAAATCTCATTCACGAGCCAACTTCAAACCACATTTATGAGACAATGAGTCCAATTTCAGATTTGACAGAGGAAAAGGTGCAAAGTTACAACATCACTTCACTTCAGGTTAATAGCAGGCCACCTCAAGGTGTCCCTCGGAAAAAAACAGGAAATTCGTAGGTAGCGTTTCAAAATAAAAGCCCTTCAAAATCTCATTCACGAGCCAACTTCAAACCACATTTATTAGACAATGAGTGAAATTTCAGATTTGACAGAGGAAACGGTGCAAAGTTACAACATCACTTCACTTCAAGTTAATAGCAGGCCACCTCAAGGTGTCCCTCGGAAAAAAACATGAAATTTGTAGGTAGCGTTTCAAAATAAAAGCCCTTCAAAATCTCATTCACGAGCCAACTTCAAACCACATTCATGAGACAATGAGTCCAATTTCAGATTAGACAGAAGAATCGTTGCAAAGTTACAACATCACTTCACTTCAGGTTAATAGCAGGCCACCTCAAGGTGTCCCAAGGAAAAAAACAGGAAATTCGTAGGTAGCGTTTCAAAATAAAAGCCCTTCAAAATCTCATTCACGAGCCAACTTCAAACCACATTCATGAGACAATGAGTCCAATTTCAGATTAGACAGAAGAATCGTTGCAAAGTTACAACATCACTTCACTTAAGGTTAATAGCAGGCCAACTCAAGGTGTCCCTCGGAAAAAAACAGGACATTCGTAGATAGCGTTTCAAAATAAAAGCCCTTCAAAATCTTATTCACGAGCCAACTTCAAACCACATTTATGAGACAATGAGTCCAATTTCAGATTTGACAGAGGAAACGGTGCAAAGTTACAACATCACTTCACTTCAAGTTAATAGCAGACAACCTCAAGGTGTCCCTCGGAAAAAAACAGGACATTCGTAGGTAGCGTTTCAAAATAAAAGCCCTTCAAAATCTCATTCACGAGCCAACTTCAAAACACATTTATTAGACAATGAGTCCAATTTCAGATTTGACAGACGAAACGGTGCAAAGTTACAACATCACTTCACTTCAAGTTAATAGCAGGCCACCTCAAGGTGTCCCTCGGAAAAAAACATGAAATTTGTAGGTAGCGTTTCAAAATAAAAGCCCTTCAAAATCTCATTCACGAGCCAACTTCAAACCATATTTATTAGACAATGAGTCCAATTTCAGATTTGACAGAGGAAACGGTGCAAAGTTACAACATCACTTCACTTAAGGTTAATAGCAGACCACCTTAAGGTGTCCCTTGGAAAAAAACAGGACATTCGTAGGTAGCGTTTCAAAATAAAAGCCCTTCAAAATCTCATTCACGAGCCAACTTCAAACCACATTCATGAGATAATGAGCCCAATTTCAGATTTGACAGAGGAAACGGTGCAAAGTTACAACATCACTTCACTTCAAGTTAATAGCAGGCCACCTCAAGGTGTCCCTCGGAAAAAAACAGGACATTCGTATGTAGCGTTTCAAAATAAAAGCCCTTCAAAATCTCATTCACGAGCCAACTTCAAACCACATTTATGAGACAATGAGTCCAATTTCAGATTTGACAGAGGAAAAGGTGCAAAGTTACAACATCACTTCACTTCAGGTTAATAGCAGGCCACCTCAAGGTGTCCCTCGGAAAAAAACAGGACATTCGTAGGTAGCGTTTCAAAAGAAAAGCCCTTCAAAATCTCATTCACGAGCCAACTTCAAACCACATTTATGAGACAATGAGTCCAATTTCAGATTTGACAGAGGAAACGGTGCAAAGTTACAACATCACTTCACTTCAAGTTAATAGCAGACAACCTCAAGGTGTCCCTCGGAAAAAAACAGGACAGTCGTAGGTAGCGTTTCAAAATAAAAGCCCTTCAAAATCTCATTCACGAGCCAACTTCAAACCACATTCATGAGACAATGAGCCCAATTTCAGATTTGACAGAGGAAACGGTGCAAAGTTACAACATCACTTCACTTCAGGTTAATAGCAGGCCACCTCAAGGTGTCCCTCTGAAAAAAACAGGACATTCGTAGGTAGCGTTTCAAAAGAAAAGCCCTTCAAAATCTCATTCACGAGCCAACTTCAAACCACATTTATGAGACAATGAGTCCAATTTCAGATTTGACAGAGGAAACGGTGCAAAGTTACAACATCACTTCACTTCCAGTTAATAGCAGGCCACCTCAAGGTGTCCCTCGGAAAAAAACAGGACATTCGTAGGTAGCGTTTCAAAATAAAAGCCCTTCAAAATCTCATTCACGAGCCAACTTCAAACCACATTTATGAGACAATGAGTCCAATTTCAGATTTGACAGACGAAACGGTGCAAAGTTACAACATCACTTCACTTCAAGTTAATAGCAGGCCACCTCAAGGTGTCCCTCGGAAAAAAACAGGACATTCGTAGGTAGCGTTTCAAAATAAAAGCCCTTCAAAATCTCATTCACGAGCCAACTTCAAACCACATTTATGAGACAATGAGTCCAATTTCAGATTTGACAGAGGAAAAGGTGCAAAGTTACAACATCACTTCACTTCAGGTTAATAGCAGGCCACCTCAAGGTGTCCCTCGGAAAAAAACAGGACATTCGTAGGTAGCGTTTCAAAATAAAACCCCTTCAAAATTTCATTCACGAGCCAACTTCAAACCATATTTATTAGACAATGAGTCCAATTTCAGATTTGACAGAGGAAAAGGTGCAAAGTTACAACATCACTTCACTTAAGGTTAATAGCAGGCCACCTTAAGGTGTCCTTTGGAAAAAAACAGGACATTCGTAGGTAGCGTTTCAAAATAAAAGCCCTTCAAAATCTCATTCACGAGCCAACTTCAAACCACATTCGTGAGATAATGAGCCCAATTTCAGATTTGACAGAGGAAACGGTGCAAAGTTACAACATCACTTCACTTCAAGTTAATAGCAGGCCACCTCAAGGTGTCCCTCGGAAAAAAACAGGACATTCATATGTAGCGTTTCAAAATAAAACCCCTTCAAAATTTCATTCACGAGCCAACTTCAAACCATATTTATTAGACAATGAGTCCAATTTCAGATTTGACAGAGGAAAAGGTGCAAAGTTACAACATCACTTCACTTAAGGTTAATAGCAGGCCACCTCAAGGTGTCCCTTGGAAAAAAACAGGACATTCGTAGGTAGCGTTTCAAAATAAAAGCCCTTCAAAATCTCATTCACGAGCCAACTTCAAACCACATTCGTGAGATAATGAGCCCAATTTCAGATTTGACAGAGGAAACGGTGCAAAGTTACAACATCACTTCACTTCAAGTTAATAGCAGGCCACCTCAAGGTGTCCCTCGGAAAAAAACAGGACATTCATATGTAGCGTTTCAAAATAAAAGCCCTTCAAAATCTCATTCACGAGCCAACTTCAAACCACATTTATGAGACAATGAGTCCAATTTCAGATTTGACAGAGGAAAAGGTGCAAAGTTACAACATCACTTCACTTCAGGTTAATAGCAGGCCACCTCAAGGTGTCCCTCGGAAAAAAACAGGACATTCGTAGGTAGCGTTTCAAAAGAAAAGCCCTTCAAAATCTCATTCACGAGCCAATTTCAAACCACATTTATGAGACAATGAGTCCAATTTCAGATTTGACAGAGGAAACGGTGCAAAGTTACAACATCACTTCACTTCAAGTTAATAGCAGGCCACCTCAAGGTGTCCCTCGGAAAAAAACAGGAAATTCGTAGGTAGCGTTTCAAAATAAAAGCCCTTCAAAATCTCATTCACGAGCCAACTTCAAACCACATTCATGAGACAATGAGCCCAATTTCAGATTTGACAGAGGAAACGGTGAAAAGTTACAACATCACTTCACTTAAGGTTAATAGTAGGCCACCTCAAGGTGTCCCTCGGAAAAAAAACAGGAAATTCGTAGGTAGCGTTTCAAAATAAAAGCCCTTCAAAATCTCATTCACGAGCCAACTTCAAACCACATTCATGAGACAATGAGCCCAATTTCAGATTTGACAGAGGAAACGGTGCAAAGTTACAACATCACTTCACTTCAGGTTAATAGCAGGCCACCTCAAGGTGTCCCTCTGAAAAAAACAGGACATTCGTAGGTAGCGTTTCAAAAGAAAAGCCCTTCAAAATCTCATTCACGAGCCAACTTCAAACCACATTTATGAGACAATGAGTCCAATTTCAGATTTGACAGAGGAAACGGTGCAAAGTTACAACATCACTTCACTTCCAGTTAATAGCAGGCCACCTCAAGGTGTCCCTCGGAAAAAAACAGGAAATTCGTAGGTAGCGTTTCAAAATAAAAGCCCTTCAAAATCTCATTCACGAGCCAACTTCAAACCACATTCATGAGACAATGAGTCCAATTTCAGATTAGACAGAGGAAACGATGCAAAGTTACAACATCACTTCACTTCAGGTTAATAGCAGGCCACCTCAAGGTGTCCCTCGGAAAAAAACAGGAAATTCGTAGGTAGCGTTTCAAAATAAAAGCCCTTCAAAATCTCATTCACGAGCCAACTTCAAACCACATTCATGAGACAATGAGCCCAATTTCAGATTTGACAGAGGAAACGGTGCAAAGTTACAACATCACTTCACTTAAGGTTAATAGCAGGCCACCTCAAGGTGTCCCTCGGAAAAAAACAGGACATTCGTAGGTAGCGTTTCAAAATAAAAGCCCTTCAAAATCTCATTCACGAGCCAACTTCAAACCACATTTATGAGACAATGAGTCCAATTTCAGATTTGACAGACGAAACGGTGCAAAGTTACAACATCACTTCACTTCAAGTTAATAGCAGGCCACCTCAAGGTGTCCCTCGGAAAAAAACAGGACATTCGTAGGTAGCGTTTCAAAATAAAAGCCCTTCAAAATCTCATTCACGAGCCAACTTCAAACCACATTTATGAGACAATGAGTCCAATTTCAGATTTGACAGAGGAAAAGGTGCAAAGTTACAACATCACTTCACTTCAGGTTAATAGCAGGCCACCTCAAGGTGTCCCTCGGAAAAAAACAGGACATTCGTAGGTAGCGTTTCAAAATAAAACCCCTTCAAAATTTCATTCACGAGCCAACTTCAAACCATATTTATTAGACAATGAGTTCAATTTCAGATTTGACAGAGGAAAAGGTGCAAAGTTACAACATCACTTCACTTAAGGTTAATAGCAGGCCACCTTAAGGTGTCCCTTGGAAAAAAACAGGACATTCGTAGGTAGCGTTTCAAAATAAAAGCCCTCCAAAATCTCATTCACGAGCCAACTTCAAACCACATTCATGAGATAATGAGCCCAATTTCAGATTTGACAGAGGAAACGGTGCAAAGTTACAACATCACTTCACTTCAAGTTAATAGCAGGCCACCTCAAGGTGTCCCTCGGAAAAAAACAGGACATTCGTATGTAGCGTTTCAAAATAAAAGCCCTTCAAAATCTCATTCACGAGCCAACTTCAAACCACATTTATGAGACAATGAGTCCAATTTCAGATTTGACAGAGGAAAAGGTGCAAAGTTACAACATCACTTCACTTCAGGTTAATAGCAGGCCACCTCAAGGTGTCCCTCGGAAAAAAACAGGACATTCGTAGGTAGCGTTTCAAAAGAAAAGCCCTTCAAAATCTCATTCACGAGCCAATTTCAAACCACATTTATGAGACAATGAGTCCAATTTCAGATTTGACAGAGGAAACGGTGCAAAGTTACAACATCACTTCACTTCAAGTTAATAGCAGGCCACCTCAAGGTGTCCCTCGGAAAAAAACAGGAAATTCGTAGGTAGCGTTTCAAAATAAAAGCCCTTCAAAATCTCATTCACGAGCCAACTTCAAACCACATTTATGAGACAATGAGTCCAATTTCAGATTTGACAGAGGAAACGGTGCAAAGTTACAACATCACTTCACTTCAAGTTAATAGCAGACAACCTCAAGGTGTCCCTCGGAAAAAAACAGGACAGTCGTAGGTAGCGTTTCAAAATAAAAGCCCTTCAAAATCTCATTCACGAGGAAACTTCAAACCACATTCATGAGACAATGAGCCCAATTTCAGATTTGACAGAGGAAAGGGTGCAAAGTTACAACATCACTTCACTTCAGGTTAATAGCAGGCCACCTCAAGGTGTCCCTCTGAAAAAAACAGGACATTCGTAGGTAGCGTTTCAAAATAAAAGCCCTTCAAAATCTCATTCTCGAGCCAACTTCAAACCACATTTATGAGACAATGAGTCCAATTTCAGATTTGACAGAGGAAACGGTGCAAAGTTACAACATCACTTCACTTCAAGTTAATAGCAGGCCACCTCAAGGTGTCCCTCGGAAAAAAACAGGAAATTCGTAGGTAGCGTTTCAAAATAAAAGCCCTTCAAAATCTCATTCACGAGCCAACTTCAAACCACATTCATGAGACAATGAGCCCAATTTCAGATTTGACAGAGGAAACGGTGCAAAGTTACAACATCACTTCACTTAAGGTTAATAGTAGGCTACCTCAAGGTGTCCCTCGGAAAAAAACAGGAAAATCGTAGGTAGCGTTTCAAAATAAAAGCCCTTCAAAATCTCATTCACGAGCCAACTTCAAACCACATTCATGAGACAATGAGCCCAATTTCAGATTTGACAGAGGAAACGGTGCAAAGTTACAACATCACTTCACTTAAGGTTAATAGCAGGCCACCTCAAGGTGTCCCTCGGAAAAAAACAGGACATTCGTAGGTAGCGTTTCAAAATAAAAGCCCTTCAAAATCTCATTCACGAGCCAATTTCAAACCACATTTATGAGACAATGAGTCCAATTTCAGATTTGACAGACGAAACGGTGCAAAGTTACAACATCACTTCACTTCAAGTTAATAGCATGCCACCTCAAGGTGTCCCTCGGAAAAAAACAGGACATTCGTAGGTAGCGTTTCAAAATAAAAGCCCTTCAAAATCTCATTCACGAGCCAACTTCAAACCACATTTATGAGACAATGAGTCCAATTTCAGATTTGACAGAGGAAAAGGTGCAAAGTTACAACATCACTTCACTTCAGGTTAATAGCAAGCCACCTCAAGGTGTCCCTCGGAAAAAAACAGGACATTCGTAGGTAGCATTTCAAAATAAAACCCCTTCAAAATTTCATTCACGAGCCAACTTCAAACCATATTTATTAGACAATGAGTCCAATTTCAGATTTGACAGAGGAAAAGGTGCAAAGTTACAACATCACTTCACTTAAGGTTAATAGCAGGCCACCTTAAGGTGTCCCTTGGAAAAAAACAGGACATTCGTAGGTAGCGTTTCAAAATAAAAGCCCTTCAAAATCTCATTCACGAGCCAACTTCAAACCACATTTATGAGACAATGAGTCCAATTTCAGATTTGACAGAGGAAAAGGTGCAAAGTTACAACATCACTTCACTTCAGGTTAATAGCAGGCCACCTCAAGGTGTCCCTCGGAAAAAAACAGGACATTCGTATGTAGCGTTTCAAAATAAAAGCCCTTCAAAATCTCATTCACGAGCCAACTTCAAACCACATTTATGAGACAATGAGTCCAATTTCAGATTTGACAGAGGAAAAGGTGCAAAGTTACAACATCACTTCACTTCAGGTTAATAGCAGGCCACCTCAAGGTGTCCCTCGGAAAAAAACAGGACATTCGTAGGTAGCGTTTCAAAAGAAAAGCACTTCAAAACCTCATTCACGAGCCAATTTCAAACCACATTCATGAGACAATGAGCCCAATTTCAGATTTGACAGAGGAAACGGTGAAAAGTTACAACATCACTTCACTTAAGGTTAATAGTAGGCCACCTCAAGGTGTCCCTCGGAAAAAAAACAGGAAATTCGTAGGTAGCGTTTCAAAATAAAAGTCCTTCAAAATCTCATTCACGAGCCAACTTCAAACCACATTCATGAGACAATGAGCCCAATTTCAGATTTGACAGAGGAAACGGTGCAAAGTTACAACATCACTTCACTTCAGGTTAATAGCAGGCCACCTCAAGGTGTCCCTCTGAAAAAAACAGGACATTCGTAGGTAGCGTTTCAAAAGAAAAGCCCTTCAAAATCTCATTCACGAGCCAACTTCAAACCACATTTATGAGACAATGAGTCCAATTTCAGATTTGACAGAGGAAACGGTGCAAAGTTACAACATCACTTCACTTCAAGTTAATAGCAGGCCACCTCAAGGTGTCCCTCGGAAAAAAACAGGAAATTCGTAGGTAGCGTTTCAAAATAAAAGCCCTTCAAAATCTCATTCACGAGCCAACTTCAAACCACATTCATGAGACAATGAGCCCAATTTCAGATTTGACAGAGGAAACGGTGAAAAGTTACAACATCACTTCACTTAAGGTTAATAGTAGGCCACCTCAAGGTGTCCCTCGGAAAAAAAACAGGAAATTCGTAGGTAGCGTTTCAAAATAAAAGCCCTTCAAAATCTCATTCACGAGCCAACTTCAAACCACATTCATGAGACAATGAGCCCAATTTCAGATTTGACAGAGGAAACGGTGCAAAGTTACAACATCACTTCACTTCAGGTTAATAGCAGGCCACCTCAAGGTGTCCCTCTGAAAAAAACAGGACATTCGTAGTTAGCGTTTCAAAAGAAAAGCCCTTCAAAATCTCATTCACGAGCCAACTTCAAACCACATTTATGAGACAATGAGTCCAATTTCAGATTTGACAGAGGAAACGGTGCAAAGTTACAACATCACTTCACTTCCAGTTAATAGCAGGCCACCTCAAGGTGTCCCTCGGAAAAAAACAGGACATTCGTAGGTAGCGTTTCAAAATAAAAGCCCTTCAAAATCTCATTCACGAGCCAACTTCAAACCACATTCATGAGACAATGAGTCCAATTTCAGATTAGACAGAGGAAACGATGCAAAGTTACAACATCACTTCACTTCAGGTTAATAGCAGGCCACCTCAAGGTGTCCCTCGGAAAAAAACAGGAAATTCGTAGGTAGCGTTTCAAAATAAAAGCCCTTCAAAATCTCATTCACGAGCCAACTTCAAACCACATTCATGAGACAATGAGCCCAATTTCAGATTTGACAGAGGACACGGTGCAAAGTTACAACATCACTTCACTTAAGGTTAATAGCAGGCCAACTCAAGGTGTCCCTCGGAAAAAAACAGGACATTCGTAGGTAGCGTTTCAAAATAAAAGCCCTTCAAAATCTTATTCACGAGCCAACTTCAAACCACATTTATGAGACAATGAGTCCAATTTCAGATTTGACAGAGGAAACGGTGCAAAGTTACAACATCACTTCACTTCAAGTTAATAGCAGACAACCTCAAGGTGTCCCTCGGAAAAAAACAGGACATTCGTAGGTAGCGTTTCAAAATAAAAGCCCTTCAAAATCTCATTCACGAGCCAACTTCAAACCACATTTATTAGACAATGAGTCCAATTTCAGATTTGACAGAGGAAACGGTGCAAAGTTACAACATCACTTCACTTCAAGTTAATAGCAGGCCACCTCAAGGTGTCCCTCGGAAAAAAACATGAAATTTGTAGGTAGCGTTTCAAAATAAAAGCCCTTCAAAATCTCATTCACGAGCCAACTTCAAACCACATTCATGAGACAATGAGTCCAATTTCAGATTAGACAGAAGAATCGTTGCAAAGTTACAACATCACTTCACTTCAGGTTAATAGCAGGCCACCTCAAGGTGTCCCAAGGAAAAAAACAGGAAATTCGTAGGTAGCGTTTCAAAATAAAAGCCCTTCAAAATCTCATTCACGAGCCAACTTCAAACCACATTCATGAGACAATGAGTCCAATTTCAGATTAGACAGAAGAATCGTTGCAAAGTTACAACATCACTTCACTTCAGGTTAATAGCAGGCCACCTCAAGGTGTCCCTCGGAAAAAAACAGGAAATTCGTAGGTAGCGTTTCAAAATAAAAGCCCTTCAAAATCTCATTCACGAGCCAACTTCAAACCACATTCATGAGACAATGAGCCCAATTTCAGATTTGACAGAGGAAACGGTGCAAAGTTACAACATCACTTCACTTCAAGTTAATAGCAGGCCACCTCAAGGTGTCCATCGCAAAAAAACAGGAAATTCGTTGGTAGCGTTTCAAAATAAAAGCCCTTCAAAATCTCATTCACGAGCCAACTTCAAACCACATTCATGAGACAATGAGTCCAATTTCAGATTAGACAGAAGAATCGTTGCAAAGTTACAACATCACTTCACTTCAGGTTAATAGCAGGCCACCTCAAGGTGTCCCAAGGAAAAAAACAGGAAATTCGTAGGTAGCGTTTCAAAAAAAAAGCCCTTCAAAATCTCATTCACGAGCCAACTTCAAACCACATTCATGAGACAATGAGTCCAATTTCAGATTAGACAGAAGAATCGTTGCAAAGTTACAACATCACTTCACTTCAGGTTAATAGCAGGCCACCTCAAGGTGTCCCTCGGAAAAAAACAGGAAATTCGTAGGTAGCGTTTCAAAATAAAAGCCCTTCAAAATCTCATTCACGAGCCAACTTCAAACCACATTCATGAGACAATGAGCCCAATTTCAGATTTGACAGAGGAAACGGTGCAAAGTTACAACATCACTTCACTTCAAGTTAATAGCAGGCCACCTCAAGGTGTCCATCGCAAAAAAACAGGAAATTCGTTGGTAGCGTTTCAAAATAAAAGCCCTTCAAAATCTCATTCACGAGCCAACTTCAAACCACATTCATGAGATAATGAGCCCAATTTCAGATTTGACAGAGGACACGGTGCAAAGTTACAACATCACTTCACTTCAAGTTAATAGCAGGCCACCTCAAGGTGTCCCTCGGAAAAAAACAGGACATTCGTATGTAGCGTTTCAAAATAAAAGCCCTTCAAAATCTCATTCACGAGCCAACTTCAAACCACATTTATGAGACAATGAGTCCAATTTCAGATTTGACAGAGGAAAAGGTGCAAAGTTACAACATCACTTCACTTCAGGTTAATAGCAGGCCACCTCAAGGTGTCCCTCGGAAAAAAACAGGACATTCGTAGGTAGCGTTTCAAAATAAAACCCCTTCAAAATTTCATTCACGAGCCAACTTCAAACCATATTTATTAGACAATGAGTCCAATTTCAGATTTGACAGAGGAAAAGGTGCAAAGTTACAACATCACTTCACTTAAGGTTAATAGCAGGCCACCTTAAGGTGTCCCTTGGAAAAAAACAGGACATTCGTAGGTAGCGTTTCAAAATAAAAGCCCTCCAAAATCTCATTCACGAGCCAACTTCAAACCACATTCATGAGATAATGAGCCCAATTTCAGATTTGACAGAGGAAACGGTGCAAAGTTACAACATCACTTCACTTCAAGTTAATAGCAGGCCACCTCAAGGTGTCCCTCGGAAAAAAACAGGAAATTCGTAGGTAGCGTTTCAAAATAAAAGCCCTTCAAAATCTCATTCACGAGCCAACTTCAAACCACATTTATTAGACAATGAGTCCAATTTCAGATTTGACAGAGGAAACGGTGCAAAGTTACAACATCACTTCACTTCAAGTTAATAGCAGGCCACCTCAAGGTGTCCCTCGGAAAAAAACATGAAATTTGTAGGTAGCGTTTCAAAATAAAAGCCCTTCAAAATCTCATTCACGAGCCAACTTCAAACCACATTCATGAGACAATGAGTCCAATTTCAGATTAGACAGAAGAATCGTTGCAAAGTTACAACATCACTTCACTTCAGGTTAATAGCAGGCCACCTCAAGGTGTCCCAAGGAAAAAAACAGGAAATTCGTAGGTAGCGTTTCAAAATAAAAGCCCTTCAAAATCTCATTCACGAGCCAACTTCAAACCACATTCATGAGACAATGAGTCCAATTTCAGATTAGACAGAAGAATCGTTGCAAAGTTACAACATCACTTCACTTCAGGTTAATAGCAGGCCACCTCAAGGTGTCCCTCGGAAAAAAACAGGAAATTCGTAGGTAGCGTTTCAAAATAAAAGCCCTTCAAAATCTCATTCACGAGCCAACTTCAAACCACATTCATGAGACAATGAGCCCAATTTCAGATTTGACAGAGGAAACGGTGCAAAGTTACAACATCACTTCACTTCAAGTTAATAGCAGGCCACCTCAAGGTGTCCATCGCAAAAAAACAGGAAATTCGTTGGTAGCGTTTCAAAATAAAAGCCCTTCAAAATCTCATTCACGAGCCAACTTCAAACCACATTTATGAGACAATGAGTCCAATTTCAGATTTGACAGAGGAAACGGTGCAAAGTTACAACATCACTTCACTTCAAGTTAATAGCAGGCCACCTCAAGGTGTCCCTCGGAAAAAAACAGGAAATTCGTAGGTAGCGTTTCAAAATAAAAGCCCTTCAAAATCTCATTCACGAGCCAACTTCAAACCACATTCATGAGACAATGAGCCCAATTTCAGATTTGACAGAGGAAACGGTGAAAAGTTACAACATCACTTCACTTAAGGTTAATAGTAGGCCACCTCAAGGTGTCCCTCGGAAAAAAAACAGGAAATTCGTAGGTAGCGTTTCAAAATAAAAGCCCTTCAAAATCTCATTCACGAGCCAACTTCAAACCACATTCATGAGACAATGAGCCCAATTTCAGATTTGACAGAGGAAACGGTGCAAAGTTACAACATCACTTCACTTCAGGTTAATAGCAGGCCACCTCAAGGTGTCCCTCTGAAAAAAACAGGACATTCGTAGGTAGCGTTTCAAAAGAAAAGCCCTTCAAAATCTCATTCACGAGCCAACTTCAAACCACATTTATGAGACAATGAGTCCAATTTCAGATTTGACAGAGGAAACGGTGCAAAGTTACAACATCACTTCACTTCCAGTTAATAGCAGGCCACCTCAAGGTGTCCCTCGGAAAAAAACAGGACATTCGTAGGTAGCGTTTCAAAATAAAAGCCCTTCAAAATCTCATTCACGAGCCAACTTCAAACCACATTCATGAGACAATGAGTCCAATTTCAGATTAGACAGAGGAAACGATGCAAAGTTACAACATCACTTCACTTCAGGTTAATAGCAGGCCACCTCAAGGTGTCCCTCGGAAAAAAACAGGAAATTCGTAGGTAGCGTTTCAAAATAAAAGCCCTTCAAAATCTCATTCACGAGCCAACTTCAAACCACATTCATGAGACAATGAGCCCAATTTCAGATTTGACAGAGGACACGGTGCAAAGTTACAACATCACTTCACTTAAGGTTAATAGCAGGCCAACTCAAGGTGTCCCTCGGAAAAAAACAGGACATTCGTAGGTAGCGTTTCAAAATAAAAGCCCTTCAAAATCTTATTCACGAGCCAACTTCAAACCACATTTATGAGACAATGAGTCCAATTTCAGATTTGACAGAGGAAACGGTGCAAAGTTACAACATCACTTCACTTCAAGTTAATAGCAGACAACCTCAAGGTGTCCCTCGGAAAAAAACAGGACATTCGTAGGTAGCGTTTCAAAATAAAAGCCCTTCAAAATCTCATTCACGAGCCAACTTCAAACCACATTTATTAGACAATGAGTCCAATTTCAGATTTGACAGAGGAAACGGTGCAAAGTTACAACATCACTTCACTTCAAGTTAATAGCAGGCCACCTCAAGGTGTCCCTCGGAAAAAAACATGAAATTTGTAGGTAGCGTTTCAAAATAAAAGCCCTTCAAAATCTCATTCACGAGCCAACTTCAAACCACATTCATGAGACAATGAGTCCAATTTCAGATTAGACAGAAGAATCGTTGCAAAGTTACAACATCACTTCACTTCAGGTTAATAGCAGGCCACCTCAAGGTGTCCCAAGGAAAAAAACAGGAAATTCGTAGGTAGCGTTTCAAAATAAAAGCCCTTCAAAATCTCATTCACGAGCCAACTTCAAACCACATTCATGAGACAATGAGTCCAATTTCAGATTAGACAGAAGAATCGTTGCAAAGTTACAACATCACTTCACTTCAGGTTAATAGCAGGCCACCTCAAGGTGTCCCTCGGAAAAAAACAGGAAATTCGTAGGTAGCGTTTCAAAATAAAAGCCCTTCAAAATCTCATTCACGAGCCAACTTCAAACCACATTCATGAGACAATGAGCCCAATTTCAGATTTGACAGAGGAAACGGTGCAAAGTTACAACATCACTTCACTTCAAGTTAATAGCAGGCCACCTCAAGGTGTCCATCGCAAAAAAACAGGAAATTCGTTGGTAGCGTTTCAAAATAAAAGCCCTTCAAAATCTCATTCACGAGCCAACTTCAAACCACATTCATGAGACAATGAGTCCAATTTCAGATTAGACAGAAGAATCGTTGCAAAGTTACAACATCACTTCACTTCAGGTTAATAGCAGGCCACCTCAAGGTGTCCCAAGGAAAAAAACAGGAAATTCGTAGGTAGCGTTTCAAAAAAAAAGCCCTTCAAAATCTCATTCACGAGCCAACTTCAAACCACATTCATGAGACAATGAGTCCAATTTCAGATTAGACAGAAGAATCGTTGCAAAGTTACAACATCACTTCACTTCAGGTTAATAGCAGGCCACCTCAAGGTGTCCCTCGGAAAAAAACAGGAAATTCGTAGGTAGCGTTTCAAAATAAAAGCCCTTCAAAATCTCATTCACGAGCCAACTTCAAACCACATTCATGAGACAATGAGCCCAATTTCAGATTTGACAGAGGAAACGGTGCAAAGTTACAACATCACTTCACTTCAAGTTAATAGCAGGCCACCTCAAGGTGTCCATCGCAAAAAAACAGGAAATTCGTTGGTAGCGTTTCAAAATAAAAGCCCTTCAAAATCTCATTCACGAGCCAACTTCAAACCACATTCATGAGATAATGAGCCCAATTTCAGATTTGACAGAGGACACGGTGCAAAGTTACAACATCACTTCACTTCAAGTTAATAGCAGGCCACCTCAAGGTGTCCCTCGGAAAAAAACAGGACATTCGTATGTAGCGTTTCAAAATAAAAGCCCTTCAAAATCTCATTCACGAGCCAACTTCAAACCACATTTATGAGACAATGAGTCCAATTTCAGATTTGACAGAGGAAAAGGTGCAAAGTTACAACATCACTTCACTTCAGGTTAATAGCAGGCCACCTCAAGGTGTCCCTCGGAAAAAAACAGGACATTCGTAGGTAGCGTTTCAAAATAAAACCCCTTCAAAATTTCATTCACGAGCCAACTTCAAACCATATTTATTAGACAATGAGTCCAATTTCAGATTTGACAGAGGAAAAGGTGCAAAGTTACAACATCACTTCACTTAAGGTTAATAGCAGGCCACCTTAAGGTGTCCCTTGGAAAAAAACAGGACATTCGTAGGTAGCGTTTCAAAATAAAAGCCCTCCAAAATCTCATTCACGAGCCAACTTCAAACCACATTCATGAGATAATGAGCCCAATTTCAGATTTGACAGAGGAAACGGTGCAAAGTTACAACATCACTTCACTTCAAGTTAATAGCAGGCCACCTCAAGGTGTCCCTCGGAAAAAAACAGGAAATTCGTAGGTAGCGTTTCAAAATAAAAGCCCTTCAAAATCTCATTCACGAGCCAACTTCAAACCACATTTATGAGACAATGAGTCCAATTTCAGATTTGACAGAGGAAAAGGTGCAAAGTTACAACATCACTTCACTTCAGGTTAATAGCAGGCCACCTCAAGGTGTCCCTCGGAAAAAAACAGGACATTCGTAGGTAGCGTTTCAAAAGAAAAGCCCTTCAAAATCTCATTCACGAGCCAATTTCAAACCACATTCATGAGACAATGAGTCCAATTTCAGATTTGACAGAGGAAACGGTGCAAAGTTACAACATCACTTCACTTCAAGTTAATAGCAGGCCACCTCAAGGTGTCCCTCGGAAAAAAACATGAAATTCGTAGGTAGCGTTTCAAAAAAAAAGCCCTTCAAAATCTCATTCACGAGCCAACTTCAAACCACATTCATGAGACAATGAGCCCAATTTCAGATTTGACAGAGGAAACGGTGAAAAGTTACAACATCACTTCACTTAAGGTTAATAGTAGGCCACCTCAAGGTGTCCCTCGGAAAAAAAACAGGAAATTCGTAGGTAGCGTTTCAAAATAAAAGCCCTTCAAAATCTCATTCACGAGCCAACTTCAAACCACATTTATGAGACAATGAGCCCAATTTCAGATTTGACAGAGGAAACGGTGCAAAGTTACAACATCACTTCACTTCAGGTTAATAGCAGGCCACCTCAAGGTGTCCCTCTGAAAAAAACAGGACATTCGTAGGTAGCGTTTCAAAATAAAAGCCCTTCAAAATCTCATTCTCGAGCCAACTTCAAACCACATTTATGAGACAATGAGTCCAATTTCAGATTTGACAGAGGAAACGGTGCAAAGTTACAACATCACTTCACTTCAAGTTAATAGCAGGCCACCTCAAGGTGTCCCTCGGAAAAAAACAGGAAATTCGTAGGTAGCGTTTCAAAATAAAAGCCCTTCAAAATCTCATTCACGAGCCAACTTCAAACCACATTCATGAGACAATGAGCCCAATTTCAGATTTGACAGAGGAAACGGTGCAAAGTTACAACATCACTTCACTTAAGGTTAATAGTAGGCTACCTCAAGGTGTCCCTCGGAAAAAAACAGGAAAATCGTAGGTAGCGTTTCAAAATAAAAGCCCTTCAAAATCTCATTCACGAGCCAACTTCAAACCACATTCATGAGACAATGAGCCCAATTTCAGATTTGACAGAGGAAACGGTGCAAAGTTACAACATCACTTCACTTAAGGTTAATAGCAGGCCACCTCAAGGTGTCCCTCGGAAAAAAACAGGACATTCGTAGGTAGCGTTTCAAAATAAAAGCCCTTCAAAATCTCATTCACGAGCCAACTTCAAACCACATTTATGAGACAATGAGTCCAATTTCAGATTTGACAGACGAAACGGTGCAAAGTTACAACATCACTTCACTTCAAGTTAATAGCAGGCCACCTCAAGGTGTCCCTCGGAAAAAAACAGGACATTCGTAGGTAGCGTTTCAAAATAAAAGCCCTTCAAAATCTCATTCACGAGCCAACTTCAAACCACATTCATGAGATAATGAGCCCAATTTCAGATTTGACAGAGGACACGGTGCAAAGTTACAACATCACTTCACTTCAAGTTAATAGCAGGCCACCTCAAGGTGTCCCTCGGAAAAAAACAGGACATTCGTATGTAGCGTTTCAAAATAAAAGCCCTTCAAAATCTCATTCACGAGCCAACTTCAAACCACATTTATGAGACAATGAGTCCAATTTCAGATTTGACAGAGGAAAAGGTGCAAAGTTACAACATCACTTCACTTCAGGTTAATAGCAGGCCACCTCAAGGTGTCCCTCGGAAAAAAACAGGACATTCGTAGGTAGCGTTTCAAAAGAAAAGCACTTCAAAATCTCATTCACGAGCCAATTTCAAACCACATTTATGAGACAATGAGTCCAATTTCAGATTTGACAGAGGAAACGGTGCAAAGTTACAACATCACTTCACTTCAAGTTAATAGCAGGCCACCTCAAGGTGTCCCTCGGAAAAAAACAGGAAATTCGTAGGTAGCGTTTCAAAATAAAAGCCCTTCAAAATCTCATTCACGAGCCAACTTCAAACCACATTCATGAGACAATGAGCCCAATTTCAGATTTGACAGAGGAAACGGTGAAAAGTTACAACATCACTTCACTTCCAGTTAATAGCAGGCCACCTCAAGGTGTCCCTCGGAAAAAAACAGGAAATTCGTAGGTAGCGTTTCAAAATAAAAGCCCTTCAAAATCTCATTCACGAGCCAACTTCAAACCACATTCATGAGACAATGAGTCCAATTTCAGATTAGACAGAGGAAACGATGCAAAGTTACAACATCACTTCACTTAAGGTTAATAGCAGGCCACCTCAAGGTGTCCCTCGGAAAAAAACAGGAAATTCGTAGGTAGCGTTTCAAAATAAAAGCCCTTCAAAATCTCATTCACGAGCCAACTTCAAACCACATTCATGAGACAATGAGCCCAATTTCAGATTTGACAGAGGAAACGGTGCAAAGTTACAACATCACTTCACTTAAGGTTAAAGCAGGCCACCTCAAGGTTTCCCTCGGAAAAAAACAGGACATTCGTAGGTAGCGTTTCAAAATAAAAGCCCTTCAAAATCTCATTCACGAGCCAACTTCAAACCACATTCATTAGACAATGAGCCCAATTTCAGATTTGACAGAGGAAACGGTGCAAAGTTACAACATCACTTCACTTCAAGTTAATAGCAGGCCACCTCAAGGTGTCCGTCGGAAAAAAACAGGACATTCGCAGGTAGCGTTTCAAAATAAAAGCCCTTCAAAATCTCATTCACGAGCCAACTTCAAACCACATTTATGAGACAATGAGTCCAATTTCAGATTTGACAGACGAAACGGTGCAAAGTTACAACATCACTTCACTTCAAGTTAATAGCAGGCCACCTCAAGGTGTCCTTCGGAAAAAAACAGGACATTCGTAGGTAGCGTTTCAAAATAAAAGCCCTTCAAAATCTCATTCACGAGCCAACTTCAAACCACATTCATGAGACAATGAGTCCAATTTCAGATTAGACAGAGGAAACGGTGCAAAGTTTCAACATCACTTCACTTCAGGTTAATAGCAGGCCACCTCAAGGTGTCCCTCGGAAAAAAACAGGAAATTCGTAGGTAGCGTTTCAAAATAAAAGCCCTTCAAAATCTCATTCACGAGCCAACTTCAAACCACATTTATTAGACAATGAGTCCAATTTCAGATTTGACAGAGGAAACGGTGCAAAGTTACAACATCACTTCACTTCAAGTTAATAGCAGGCCACCTCAAGGTGTCCCTCGGAAAAAAACATGAAATTTGTAGGTAGCGTTTCAAAATAAAAGCTCTTCAAAATCTCATTCACGAGCCAACTTCAAACCACATTCATGAGACAATGAGTCCAATTTCAGATTAGACAGAAGAATTGTTGCAAAGTTACAACATCACTTCACTTCAGGTTAATAGCAGGCCACCTCAAGGTGTCCCAAGGAAAAAAACAGGAAATTCGTAGGTAGCGTTTCAAAATAAAAGCCCTTCAAAATCTCATTCACGAGCCAACTTCAAACCACATTCATGAGACAATGAGTCCAATTTCAGATTAGACAGAAGAATCGTTGCAAAGTTACAACATCACTTCACTTCAGGTTAATAGCAGGCCACCTCAAGGTGTCCCTCGGAAAAAAACAGGAAATTCGTAGGTAGCGTTTCAAAATAAAAGCCCTTCAAAATCTCATTCACGAGCCAACTTCAAACCACATTCATGAGACAATGAGCCCAATTTCAGATTTGACAGAGGAAACGGTGCAAAGTTACAACATCACTTCACTTCAAGTTAATAGCAGGCCACCTCAAGGTGTCCATCGCAAAAAAACAGGAAATTCGTTGGTAGCGTTTCAAAATAAAAGCCCTTCAAAATCTCATTCACGAGCCAACTTCAAACCACATTCATGAGACAATGAGTCCAATTTCAGATTAGACAGAAGAATCGTTGCAAAGTTACAACATCACTTCACTTCAGGTTAATAGCAGGCCACCTCAAGGTGTCCCTCGGAAAAAAACAGGAAATTCGTAGGTAGCGTTTCAAAATAAAAGCCCTTCAAAATCTCATTCACGAGCCAACTTCAAACCACATTCATGAGACAATGAGTCCAATTTCAGATTAGACAGAGGAAACGGTGCAAAATTACAACATCACTTCACTTAAGGTTAATAGCAGGCCACCTCAAGGTGTCCCTCGGAAAAAAACAGGAAATTCGTAGGTAGCGTTTCAAAATAAAACCCTTCAAAATCTCATTCACGAGCCAACTTCAAACCACATTTATGAGACAATGAGCCCAATTTCAGATTTGACAGAGGAAACGGTGCAAAGTTACAACATCACTTCACTTCAGGTTAATAGCAGGCCACCTCAAGGTGTCCCTCGGAAAAAAACAGGAAATTCGTAGGTAGCGTTTCAAAATAAAAGCCCTTCAAAATCTCATTCACGAGCCAACTTCAAACCACATTCATGAGACAATGAGTCCAATTTCAGATTAGACAGAGGAAACGGTGTAAAGTTACAACATCACTTCACTTCAGGTTAATAGCAGGCCACCTCAAGGTGTCCCTCGGAAAAAAACAGGAAATTCGTAGGTAGCGTTTCAAAATAAAAGCCCTTCAAAATCTCATTCACGAGCCAACTTCAAACCACATTCATGAGACAATGAGTCCAATTTCAGATTAGACAGAGGAAACGATGCAAAGTTACAACATCACTTCACTTCAGGTTAATAGCAGGCCACCTCAAGGTGTCCTTCGGAAAAAAACAGGAAATTCGTAGGTAGCGTTTCAAAATAAAAGCCCTTCAAAATCTCATTCACGAGCCAACTTCAAACCACATTTATGAGACAATGAGTCCAATTTCAGATTTGACAGAAGAAAAGGTGCAAAGTTACAACATCACTTCACTTCAGGTTAATAGCAGGCCACCTCAAGGTGTCCCTCGGAAAAAAACAGGACATTCGTAGGTAGCGTTTCAAAATAAAAGCCCTTCAAAATCTCATTCACGAGCCAACTTCAAACCACATTTATGAGACAATGAGTCCAATTTCAGATTTGACAGAAGAAAAGGTGCAAAGTTACAACATCACTTCACTTCAGGTTAATAGCAGGCCACCTCAAGGTGTCCCTCGGAAAAAAACAGGACATTCGTAGGTAGCGTTTCAAAAGAAAAGCCCTTCAAAATCTCATTCACGAGCCAACTTCAAACCACATTTATGAGACAATGAGTCCAATTTCAGATTTGACAGAGGAAACGGTGCAAAGTTACAACATCACTTCACTTCAAGTTAATAGCAGGCCACCTCAAGGTGTCCCTCGGAAAAAAACAGGAAATTCGTAGGTAGCGTTTCAAAATAAAAGCACTTCAAAATCTCATTCACGAGCCAACTTCAAACCACATTTATGAGACAATGAGTCCAATTTCAGATTTGACAGAGGAAACGGTGCAAAGTTACAACATCACTTCACTTAAGGTTAATAGTAGGCTACCTCAAGGTGTCCCTCGGAAAAAAACAGGAAATTCGTAGGTAGCGTTTCAAAATAAAAGCCCTTCAAAATCTCATTCACGAGCCAACTTCAAACCACATTCATGAGACAATGAGCCCAATTTCAGATTTGACAGAGGAAACGGTGCAAAGTTACAACATCACTTCACTTAAGGTTAATAGCAGGCCACCTCAAGGTGTCCCTCGGAAAAAAACAGGACATTCGTAGGTAGCGTTTCAAAATAAAAGCCCTTCAAAATCTCATTCACGAGCCAACTTCAAACCACATTTATGAGACAATGAGTCCAATTTCAGATTTGACAGACGAAACGGTGCAAAGTTACAACATCACTTCACTTCAAGTTAATAGCAGGCCACCTCAAGGTGTCCCTCGGAAAAAAACAGGACATTCGTAGGTAGCGTTTCAAAATAAAAGCCCTTCAAAATCTCATTCACGAGCCAACTTCAAACCACATTTATGAGACAATGAGTCCAATTTCAGATTTGACAGAGGAAAAGGTGCAAAGTTACAACATCACTTCACTTCAGGTTAATAGCAGGCCACCTCAAGGTGTCCCTCGGAAAAAAACAGGACATTCGTAGGTAGCGTTTCAAAATAAAACCCCTTCAAAATTTCATTCACGAGCCAACTTCAAACCATATTTATTAGACAATGAGTCCAATTTCAGATTTGACAGAGGAAACGGTGCAAAGTTACAACATCACTTCACTTAAGGTTAATAGCAGGCCACCTTAAGGTGTCCCTTGGAAAAAAACAGGACATTCGTAGGTAGCGTTTCAAAATAAAAGCCCTTCAAAATCTCATTCACGAGCCAACTTCAAACCACATTCATGAGATAATGAGCCCAATTTCAGATTTGACAGAGGAAACGGTGCAAAGTTACAACATCACTTCACTTCAAGTTAATAGCAGACAACCTCAAGGTGTCCCTCGGAAAAAAACAGGACAGTCGTAGGTAGCGTTTCAAAATAAAAGCCCTTCAAAATCTCATTCACGAGCCAACTTCAAACCACATTCATGAGACAATGAGCCTAATTTCAGATTTGACAGAGGAAACGGTGCAAAGTTACAACATCACTTCACTTCAGGTTAATAGCAGGCCACCTCAAGGTGTCCCTCTGAAAAAAACAGGACATTCGTAGATAGCGTTTGAAAAGAAAAGCCCTTCAAAATCTCATTCACGAGCCAACTTCAAACCACATTTATGAGACAATGAGTCCAATTTCAGATTTGACAGAGGAAACGGTGCAAAGTTACAACATCACTTCACTTCAAGTTAATAGCAGGCCACCTCAAGGTGTCCCTCGGAAAAAAACAGGACATTCGTAGGTAGCGTTTCAAAATAAAACCCCTTCAAAATTTCATTCACGAGCCAACTTCAAACCATATTTATTAGACAATGAGTCCAATTTCAGATTTGACAGAGGAAACGGTGCAAAGTTACAACATCACTTCACTTAAGGTTAATAGCAGGCCACCTTAAGGTGTCCCTTGGAAAAAAACAGGACAGTCGTAGGTAGCGTTTCAAAATAAAAGCCCTTCAAAATCTCATTCACGAGCCAACTTCAAACCACATTCATGAGACAATGAGCCCAATTTCAGATTTGACAGAGGAAACGGTGCAAAGTTACAACATCACTTCACTTCAGGTTAATAGCAGGCCACCTCAAGGTGTCCCTCTGAAAAAAACAGGACATTCGTAGATAGCGTTTGAAAAGAAAAGCCCTTCAAAATCTCATTCACGAGCCAACTTCAAACCACATTTATGAGACAATGAGTCCAATTTCAGATTTGACAGAGGAAACGGTGCAAAGTTACAACATCACTTCACTTCAAGTTAATAGCAGGCCACCTCAAGGTGTCCCTCGGAAAAAAACAGGAAATTCGTAGGTAGCGTTTTAAAATAAAAGCCCTTCAAAATCTCATTCACGAGCCAACTTCAAATCACATTCATGAGACAATGAGCCCAATTTCAGATTTGACAGAGGAAACGGTTTAAAGTTACAACATCACTTCACTTAAGGTTAATAGCAGGCCACCTCAAGGTGTCCCTCAGAAAAAAACAGGAAATTCGTAGGTAGCGTTTCAAAATAAAAGCCCTTCAAAATCTCATTCACGAGCCAACTTCAAACCACATTCATGAGACAATGAGCCCAATTTCAGATTTGACAGAGGAAACGGTGCAAAGTTACAACATCACTTCACTTAAGGTTAATAGCAGGCCACCTCAAGGTGTCCCTCGGAAAAAAAACAGGACATTCGTAGGTAGCGTTTCAAAATAAAACCCTTCAAAATCTCATTCACGAGCCAACTTCAAACCACATTCATGAGACAATGAGCCCAATTTCCGATTTGACAGAGGAAACGGTGCAAAGTTACAACATCACTTCAGGTTAATAGCAGGCCACCTCAAGGTGTCCCTCGGAAAAAAACATGAAATTCGTAGGTAGCGTTTCAAAATAAAAGCCCTTCAAAATCTCATTCACGAGCCAACTTCAAACCACATTTATGAGACAATGAGTCCAATTTCAGATTTGACAGAGGAAACGGTGCAAAGTTACAACATCACTTCACTTCAGGTTAATAGCAGGCCACCTCAAGGTGTCCCTCTGAAAAAAACAGGAAATTCGTAGGTAGCGTTTCAAAATAAAAGCCCTTCAAAATCTCATTCACGAGCCAACTTCAAACCACATTCATGAGACAATGAGTACAATTTCAGATTTGACAGAGGAAACGGTGCAAAGTTACAACATCACTTCACTTAAGGTTAATAGCAGGCCACCTCAAGGTGTCCCTCGGAAAAACACAGGAAATTCGTAGGTAGCGTTTCAAAATAAAAGCCCTTCAAAATCTCATTCACGAGCCAACTTCAAACCACATTCATGAGACAATGAGTACAATTTCAGATTTGACAGAGGAAACGGTGCAAAGTTACAACATCACTTCACTTAAGGTTAATAGCAGGCCACCTCAAGGTGTCCCTCGGAAAAAAACAGGAAATTCGTAGGTAGCGTTTCAAAATAAAAGCCCTTCAAAATCTCATTCACGAGCCAACTTCAAACCACATTCATGAGACAATGAGCCCAATTTCAGATTTGACAGAGGAAACGGTGCAAAGTTACAACATCACTTCACTTAAGGTTAATAGTAGGCCACCTCAAGGTGTCCCTCTGAAAAAAACAGGAAATTCGTAGGTAGCGTTTCAAAATAAAAGCCCTTCAAAATCTCATTCACGAGCCAACTTCAAACCACATTCATGAGACAATGAGCCCAATTTCCGATTTGACAGAGGAAACGGTGCAAAGTTACAACATCACTTCAAGTTAATAGCAGGCCACCTCAAGGTGTCCCTCGGAAAAAAACAGGAAATTCGTAGGTAGCGTTTTAAAATAAAAGCCCTTCAAAATCTCATTCACGAGCCAACTTCAAACCACATTTATGAGACAATGAGTCCAATTTCAGATTTGACAGAGGAAAGGTGCAAAGTTACAACATCACTTCACTTCAGGTTAATAGCAGGCCACCTCAAGGTGTCCCTCTGAAAAAAACAGGAAATTCGTAGGTAGCGTTTCAAAATAAAAGCCCTTCAAAATCTCATTCACGAGCCAACTTCAAACCACATTCATGAGACAATGAGCCCAATTTCCGATTTGACAGAGGAAACGGTGCAAAGTTACAACATCACTTCAGGTTAATAGCAGGCCACCTCAAGGTGTCCCTCGGAAAAAAACAGGAAATTCGTAGGTAGCGTTTCAAAATAAAAGCCCTTCAAAATCTCATTCACGAGCCAACTTCAAATCACATTTATGAGACAATGAGTCCAATTTCAGATTAGACAGAGGAATCGGTGCAAAGTTACAACATCACTTCACTTCAAGTTAATAGCAGGCCACCTCAAGGTGTCCATTAGAAAAAAACAGGAAATTCGTAGGTAGCGTTTCAAAATAAAAGCCCTTCAAAATCTCATTCACGAGCCAACTTCAAACCACATTCATGAGACAATGAGTCCAATTTCAGATTTGACAGAGGAAAGGTGCAAAGTTACAACATCACTTCACTTCAGGTTAATAGCAGGCCACCTCAAGGTGTCCCTCTGAAAAAAACAGGAAATTCGTAGGTAGCGTTTCAAAATAAAAGCCCTTCAAAATCTCATTCACGAGCCAACTTCAAACCACATTCATGAGACAATGAGCCCAATTTCAGATTTGACAGAGGAAACGGTGCAAAGTTACAACATCACTTCAGGTTAATAGCAGGCCACCTCAAGGTGTCCCTCGGAAAAAAACAGGAAATTCGTAGGTAGCGTTTCAAAATAAAAGCCCTTCAAAATCTCATTCACGAGCCAACTTCAAATCACATTTATGAGACAATGAGTCCAATTTCAGATTAGACAGAGGAATCGGTGCAAAGTTACAACATCACTTCACTTCAAGTTAATAGCAGGCCACCTCAAGGTGTCCCTCGGAAAAAAACAGGACATTCGTATGTAGCGTTTCAAAATAAAAGCCCTTCAAAATCTCATTCACGAGCCAACTTCAAACCACATTTATGAGACAATGAGTCCAATTTCAGATTTGACAGAGGAAAAGGTGCAAAGTTACAACATCACTTCACTTCAGGTTAATAGCAGGCCACCTCAAGGTGTCCCTCGGAAAAAAACAGGACATTCGTAGGTAGCGTTTCAAAAGAAAAGCACTTCAAAATCTCATTCACGAGCCAATTTCAAACCACATTTATGAGACAATGAGTCCAATTTCAGATTTGACAGAGGAAACGGTGCAAAGTTACAACATCACTTCACTTCAAGTTAATAGCAGGCCACCTCAAGGTGTCCCTCGGAAAAAAACAGGAAATTCGTAGGTAGCGTTTCAAAATAAAAGCCCTTCAAAATCTCATTCACGAGCCAACTTCAAACCACATTCATGAGACAATGAGCCCAATTTCAGATTTGACAGAGGAAACGGTGAAAAGTTACAACATCACTTCACTTAAGGTTAATAGTAGGCCACCTCAAGGTGTCCCTCGGAAAAAAAACAGGAAATTCGTAGGTAGCGTTTCAAAATAAAAGCCCTTCAAAATCTCATTCACGAGCCAACTTCAAACCACATTCATGAGACAATGAGCCCAATTTCAGATTTGACAGAGGAAACGGTGCAAAGTTACAACATCACTTCACTTCAGGTTAATAGCAGGCCACCTCAAGGTGTCCCTCTGAAAAAAACAGGACATTCGTAGGTAGCGTTTCAAAATAAAAGCCCTTCAAAATCTCATTCACGAGCCAACTTCAAACCACATTTATGAGACAATGAGTCCAATTTCAGATTTGACAGAGGAAACGGTGCAAAGTTACAACATCACTTCACTTCCAGTTAATAGCAGGCCACCTCAAGGTGTCCCTCGGAAAAAAACAGGAAATTCGTAGGTAGCGTTTCAAAATAAAAGCCCTTCAAAATCTCATTCACGAGCCAACTTCAAACCACATTCATGAGACAATGAGTCCAATTTCAGATTAGACAGAGGAAACGATGCAAAGTTACAACATCACTTCACTTCAGGTTAATAGCAGGCCACCTCAAGGTGTCCCTCGGAAAAAAACAGGAAATTCGTAGGTAGCGTTTCAAAATAAAAGCCCTTCAAAATCTCATTCACGAGCCAACTTCAAACCACATTTATGAGACAATGAGTCCAATTTCAGATTTGACAGAGGAAACGGTGCAAAGTTACAACATCACTTCACTTCAGGTTAATAGCAGGCCACCTCAAGGTGTCCCTCTGAAAAAAACAGGAAATTCGTAGGTAGCGTTTCAAAATAAAAGCCCTTCAAAATCTCATTCACGAGCCAACTTCAAACCACATTCATGAGACAATGAGTACAATTTCAGATTTGACAGAGGAAACGGTGCAAAGTTACAACATCACTTCACTTAAGGTTAATAGCAGGCCACCTCAAGGTGTCCCTCGGAAAAACACAGGAAATTCGTAGGTAGCGTTTCAAAATAAAAGCCCTTCAAAATCTCATTCACGAGCCAACTTCAAACCACATTCATGAGACAATGAGTACAATTTCAGATTTGACAGAGGAAACGGTGCAAAGTTACAACATCACTTCACTTAAGGTTAATAGCAGGCCACCTCAAGGTGTCCCTCGGAAAAAAACAGGAAATTTGTAGGTAGCGTTTCAAAATAAAAGCCCTTCAAAATCTCATTCACGAGCCAACTTCAAACCACATTCATGAGACAATGAGCCCAATTTCAGATTTGACAGAGGAAACGGTGCAAAGTTACAACATCACTTCACTTAAGGTTAATAGCAGGCCACCTCAAGGTGTCCCTCGGAAAAACACAGGAAATTCGTAGGTAGCGTTTCAAAATAAAAGCCCTTCAAAATCTCATTCACGAGCCAACTTCAAACCACATTCATGAGACAATGAGTACAATTTCAGATTTGACAGAGGAAACGGTGCAAAGTTACAACATCACTTCACTTAAGGTTAATAGCAGGCCACCTCAAGGTGTCCCTCGGAAAAAAACAGGAAATTTGTAGGTAGCGTTTCAAAATAAAAGCCCTTCAAAATCTCATTCACGAGCCAACTTCAAACCACATTCATGAGACAATGAGCCCAATTTCAGATTTGACAGAGGAAACGGTGCAAAGTTACAACATCACTTCACTTAAGGTTAATAGTAGGCCACCTCAAGGTGTCCCTCTGAAAAAAACAGGAAATTCGTAGGTAGCGTTTCAAAATAAAAGCCCTTCAAAATCTCATTCACGAGCCAACTTCAAACCACATTCATGAGACAATGAGCCCAATTTCCGATTTGACAGAGGAAACGGTGCAAAGTTACAACATCACTTCAAGTTAATAGCAGGCCACCTCAAGGTGTCCCTCGGAAAAAAACAGGAAATTCGTAGGTAGCGTTTTAAAATAAAAGCCCTTCAAAATCTCATTCACGAGCCAACTTCAAACCACATTTATGAGACAATGAGTCCAATTTCAGATTTGACAGAGGAAAGGTGCAAAGTTACAACATCACTTCACTTCAGGTTAATAGCAGGCCACCTCAAGGTGTCCCTCTGAAAAAAACAGGAAATTCGTAGGTAGCGTTTCAAAATAAAAGCCCTTCAAAATCTCATTCACGAGCCAACTTCAAACCACATTCATGAGACAATGAGCCCAATTTCCGATTTGACAGAGGAAACGGTGCAAAGTTACAACATCACTTCAGGTTAATAGCAGGCCACCTCAAGGTGTCCCTCGGAAAAAAACAGGAAATTCGTAGGTAGCGTTTCAAAATAAAAGCCCTTCAAAATCTCATTCACGAGCCAACTTCAAATCACATTTATGAGACAATGAGTCCAATTTCAGATTAGACAGAGGAATCGGTGCAAAGTTACAACATCACTTCACTTCAAGTTAATAGCAGGCCACCTCAAGGTGTCCCTCAGAAAAAAACAGGAAATTCGTAGGTAGCGTTTCAAAATAAAAGCCCTTCAAAATCTCATTCACGAGCCAACTTCAAACCACATTCATGAGACAATGAGTCCAATTTCAGATTTGACAGAGGAAAGGTGCAAAGTTACAACATCACTTCACTTCAGGTTAATAGCAGGCCACCTCAAGGTGTCCCTCTGAAAAAAACAGGAAATTCGTAGGTAGCGTTTCAAAATAAAAGCCCTTCAAAATCTCATTCACGAGCCAACTTCAAACCACATTCATGAGACAATGAGCCCAATTTCCGATTTGACAGAGGAAACGGTGCAAAGTTACAACATCACTTCAGGTTAATAGCAGGCCACCTCAAGGTGTCCCTCGGAAAAAAACAGGAAATTCGTAGGTAGCGTTTCAAAATAAAAGCCCTTCAAAATCTCATTCACGAGCCAACTTCAAATCACATTTATGAGACAATGAGTCCAATTTCAGATTAGACAGAGGAATCGGTGCAAAGTTACAACATCACTTCACTTCAAGTTAATAGCAGGCCACCTCAAGGTGTCCCTCGGAAAAAAACAGGACATTCGTATGTAGCGTTTCAAAATAAAAGCCCTTCAAAATCTCATTCACGAGCCAACTTCAAACCACATTTATGAGACAATGAGTCCAATTTCAGATTTGACAGAGGAAAAGGTGCAAAGTTACAACATCACTTCACTTCAGGTTAATAGCAGGCCACCTCAAGGTGTCCCTCGGAAAAAAACAGGACATTCGTAGGTAGCGTTTCAAAAGAAAAGCACTTCAAAATCTCATTCACGAGCCAATTTCAAACCACATTTATGAGACAATGAGTCCAATTTCAGATTTGACAGAGGAAACGGTGCAAAGTTACAACATCACTTCACTTCAAGTTAATAGCAGGCCACCTCAAGGTGTCCCTCGGAAAAAAACAGGAAATTCGTAGGTAGCGTTTCAAAATAAAAGCCCTTCAAAATCTCATTCACGAGCCAACTTCAAACCACATTCATGAGACAATGAGCCCAATTTCAGATTTGACAGAGGAAACGGTGAAAAGTTACAACATCACTTCACTTAAGGTTAATAGTAGGCCACCTCAAGGTGTCCCTCGGAAAAAAAACAGGAAATTCGTAGGTAGCGTTTCAAAATAAAAGCCCTTCAAAATCTCATTCACGAGCCAACTTCAAACCACATTCATGAGACAATGAGCCCAATTTCAGATTTGACAGAGGAAACGGTGCAAAGTTACAACATCACTTCACTTCAGGTTAATAGCAGGCCACCTCAAGGTGTCCCTCTGAAAAAAACAGGACATTCGTAGGTAGCGTTTCAAAAGAAAAGCCCTTCAAAATCTCATTCACGAGCCAACTTCAAACCACATTTATGAGACAATGAGTCCAATTTCAGATTTGACAGAGGAAACGGTGCAAAGTTACAACATCACTTCACTTCCAGTTAATAGCAGGCCACCTCAAGGTGTCCCTCGGAAAAAAACAGGAAATTCGTAGGTAGCGTTTCAAAATAAAAGCCCTTCAAAATCTCATTCACGAGCCAACTTCAAACCACATTCATGAGACAATGAGTCCAATTTCAGATTAGACAGAGGAAACGATGCAAAGTTACAACATCACTTCACTTCAGGTTAATAGCAGGCCACCTCAAGGTGTCCCTCGGAAAAAAACAGGAAATTCGTAGGTAGCGTTTCAAAATAAAAGCCCTTCAAAATCTCATTCACGAGCCAACTTCAAACCACATTCATGAGACAATGAGCCCAATTTCAGATTTGACAGAGGAAACGGTGCAAAGTTACAACATCACTTCACTTAAGGTTAAAGCAGGCCACCTCAAGGTGTCCCTCGGAAAAAAACAGGACATTCGTAGGTAGCGTTTCAAAATAAAAGCCCTTCAAAATCTCATTCACGAGCCAACTTCAAACCACATTCATTAGACAATGAGCCCAATTTCAGATTTGACAGAGGAAACGGTGCAAAGTTACAACATCACTTCACTTCAAGTTAATAGCAGGCCAGCTCAAGGTGTCCGTCGGAAAAAAACAGGACATTCGCAGGTAGCGTTTCAAAATAAAAGCCCTTCAAAATCTCATTCACGAGCCAACTTCAAACCACATTTATGAGACAATGAGTCCAATTTCAGATTTGACAGAGGAAACGGTGCAAAGTTACAACATCACTTCACTTCAAGTTAATAGCAGACAACCTCAAGGTGTCCCTCGGAAAAAAACAGGACAGTCGTAGGTAGCGTTTCAAAATAAAAGCCCTTCAAAATCTCATTCACGAGGAAACTTCAAACCACATTCATGAGACAATGAGCCCAATTTCAGATTTGACAGAGGAAACGGTGCAAAGTTACAACATCACTTCACTTAAGGTTAATAGCAGGCCACCTCAAGGTGTCCCTCGGAAAAACACAGGAAATTCGTAGGTAGCGTTTCAAAATAAAAGCCCTTCAAAATCTCATTCACGAGCCAACTTCAAACCACATTCATGAGACAATGAGTACAATTTCAGATTTGACAGAGGAAACGGTGCAAAGTTACAACATCACTTCACTTAAGGTTAATAGCAGGCCACCTCAAGGTGTCCCTCGGAAAAAAACAGGAAATTTGTAGGTAGCGTTTCAAAATAAAAGCCCTTCAAAATCTCATTCACGAGCCAACTTCAAACCACATTCATGAGACAATGAGCCCAATTTCAGATTTGACAGAGGAAACGGTGCAAAGTTACAACATCACTTCACTTAAGGTTAATAGTAGGCCACCTCAAGGTGTCCCTCTGAAAAAAACAGGAAATTCGTAGGTAGCGTTTCAAAATAAAAGCCCTTCAAAATCTCATTCACGAGCCAACTTCAAACCACATTCATGAGACAATGAGCCCAATTTCCGATTTGACAGAGGAAACGGTGCAAAGTTACAACATCACTTCAGGTTAATAGCAGGCCACCTCAAGGTGTCCCTCGGAAAAAAACAGGAAATTCGTAGGTAGCGTTTCAAAATAAAAGCCCTTCAAAATCTCATTCACGAGCCAACTTCAAATCACATTTATGAGACAATGAGTCCAATTTCAGATTAGACAGAGGAATCGGTGCAAAGTTACAACATCACTTCACTTCAAGTTAATAGCAGGCCACCTCAAGGTGTCCCTCAGAAAAAAACAGGAAATTCGTAGGTAGCGTTTCAAAATAAAAGCCCTTCAAAATCTCATTCACGAGCCAACTTCAAACCACATTCATGAGACAATGAGTCCAATTTCAGATTTGACAGAGGAAAGGTGCAAAGTTACAACATCACTTCACTTCAGGTTAATAGCAGGCCACCTCAAGGTGTCCCTCTGAAAAAAACAGGAAATTCGTAGGTAGCGTTTCAAAATAAAAGCCCTTCAAAATCTCATTCACGAGCCAACTTCAAACCACATTCATGAGACAATGAGCCCAATTTCCGATTTGACAGAGGAAACGGTGCAAAGTTACAACATCACTTCAGGTTAATAGCAGGCCACCTCAAGGTGTCCATCGCAAAAAAACAGGAAATTCGTTGGTAGCGTTTCAAAATAAAAGCCCTTCAAAATCTCATTCACGAGCCAACTTCAAACCACATTCATGAGACAATGAGTCCAATTTCAGATTAGACAGAAGAATCGTTGCAAAGTTACAACATCACTTCACTTCAGGTTAATAGCAGGCCACCTCAAGGTGTCCCTCGGAAAAAAACAGGAAATTCGTAGGTAGCGTTTCAAAATAAAAGCCCTTCAAAATCTCATTCACGAGCCAACTTCAAACCACATTCATGAGACAATGAGTCCAATTTCAGATTAGACAGAGGAAACGGTGCAAAATTACAACATCACTTCACTTAAGGTTAATAGCAGGCCACCTCAAGGTGTCCCTCGGAAAAAAACAGGAAATTCGTAGGTAGCGTTTCAAAATAAAACCCTTCAAAATCTCATTCACGAGCCAACTTCAAACCACATTTATGAGACAATGAGCCCAATTTCAGATTTGACAGAGGAAACGGTGCAAAGTTACAACATCACTTCACTTCAGGTTAATAGCAGGCCACCTCAAGGTGTCCCTCGGAAAAAAACAGGAAATTCGTAGGTAGCGTTTCAAAATAAAAGCCCTTCAAAATCTCATTCACGAGCCAACTTCAAACCACATTCATGAGACAATGAGTCCAATTTCAGATTAGACAGAGGAAACGGTGTAAAGTTACAACATCACTTCACTTCAGGTTAATAGCAGGCCACCTCAAGGTGTCCCTCGGAAAAAAACAGGAAATTCGTAGGTAGCGTTTCAAAATAAAAGCCCTTCAAAATCTCATTCACGAGCCAACTTCAAACCACATTCATGAGACAATGAGTCCAATTTCAGATTAGACAGAGGAAACGATGCAAAGTTACAACATCACTTCACTTCAGGTTAATAGCAGGCCACCTCAAGGTGTCCTTCGGAAAAAAACAGGAAATTCGTAGGTAGCGTTTCAAAATAAAAGCCCTTCAAAATCTCATTCACGAGCCAACTTCAAACCACATTTATGAGACAATGAGTCCAATTTCAGATTTGACAGAAGAAAAGGTGCAAAGTTACAACATCACTTCACTTCAGGTTAATAGCAGGCCACCTCAAGGTGTCCCTCGGAAAAAAACAGGACATTCGTAGGTAGCGTTTCAAAATAAAAGCCCTTCAAAATCTCATTCACGAGCCAACTTCAAACCACATTTATGAGACAATGAGTCCAATTTCAGATTTGACAGAAGAAAAGGTGCAAAGTTACAACATCACTTCACTTCAGGTTAATAGCAGGCCACCTCAAGGTGTCCCTCGGAAAAAAACAGGACATTCGTAGGTAGCGTTTCAAAAGAAAAGCCCTTCAAAATCTCATTCACGAGCCAACTTCAAACCACATTTATGAGACAATGAGTCCAATTTCAGATTTGACAGAGGAAACGGTGCAAAGTTACAACATCACTTCACTTCAAGTTAATAGCAGGCCACCTCAAGGTGTCCCTCGGAAAAAAACAGGAAATTCGTAGGTAGCGTTTCAAAATAAAAGCACTTCAAAATCTCATTCACGAGCCAACTTCAAACCACATTTATGAGACAATGAGTCCAATTTCAGATTTGACAGAGGAAACGGTGCAAAGTTACAACATCACTTCACTTAAGGTTAATAGTAGGCTACCTCAAGGTGTCCCTCGGAAAAAAACAGGAAATTCGTAGGTAGCGTTTCAAAATAAAAGCCCTTCAAAATCTCATTCACGAGCCAACTTCAAACCACATTCATGAGACAATGAGCCCAATTTCAGATTTGACAGAGGAAACGGTGCAAAGTTACAACATCACTTCACTTAAGGTTAATAGCAGGCCACCTCAAGGTGTCCCTCGGAAAAAAACAGGACATTCGTAGGTAGCGTTTCAAAATAAAAGCCCTTCAAAATCTCATTCACGAGCCAACTTCAAACCACATTTATGAGACAATGAGTCCAATTTCAGATTTGACAGACGAAACGGTGCAAAGTTACAACATCACTTCACTTCAAGTTAATAGCAGGCCACCTCAAGGTGTCCCTCGGAAAAAAACAGGACATTCGTAGGTAGCGTTTCAAAATAAAAGCCCTTCAAAATCTCATTCACGAGCCAACTTCAAACCACATTTATGAGACAATGAGTCCAATTTCAGATTTGACAGAGGAAAAGGTGCAAAGTTACAACATCACTTCACTTCAGGTTAATAGCAGGCCACCTCAAGGTGTCCCTCGGAAAAAAACAGGACATTCGTAGGTAGCGTTTCAAAATAAAACCCCTTCAAAATTTCATTCACGAGCCAACTTCAAACCATATTTATTAGACAATGAGTCCAATTTCAGATTTGACAGAGGAAACGGTGCAAAGTTACAACATCACTTCACTTAAGGTTAATAGCAGGCCACCTTAAGGTGTCCCTTGGAAAAAAACAGGACATTCGTAGGTAGCGTTTCAAAATAAAAGCCCTTCAAAATCTCATTCACGAGCCAACTTCAAACCACATTCATGAGATAATGAGCCCAATTTCAGATTTGACAGAGGAAACGGTGCAAAGTTACAACATCACTTCACTTCAAGTTAATAGCAGACAACCTCAAGGTGTCCCTCGGAAAAAAACAGGACAGTCGTAGGTAGCGTTTCAAAATAAAAGCCCTTCAAAATCTCATTCACGAGCCAACTTCAAACCACATTCATGAGACAATGAGCCTAATTTCAGATTTGACAGAGGAAACGGTGCAAAGTTACAACATCACTTCACTTCAGGTTAATAGCAGGCCACCTCAAGGTGTCCCTCTGAAAAAAACAGGACATTCGTAGATAGCGTTTGAAAAGAAAAGCCCTTCAAAATCTCATTCACGAGCCAACTTCAAACCACATTTATGAGACAATGAGTCCAATTTCAGATTTGACAGAGGAAACGGTGCAAAGTTACAACATCACTTCACTTCAAGTTAATAGCAGGCCACCTCAAGGTGTCCCTCGGAAAAAAACAGGACATTCGTAGGTAGCGTTTCAAAATAAAACCCCTTCAAAATTTCATTCACGAGCCAACTTCAAACCATATTTATTAGACAATGAGTCCAATTTCAGATTTGACAGAGGAAACGGTGCAAAGTTACAACATCACTTCACTTAAGGTTAATAGCAGGCCACCTTAAGGTGTCCCTTGGAAAAAAACAGGACAGTCGTAGGTAGCGTTTCAAAATAAAAGCCCTTCAAAATCTCATTCACGAGCCAACTTCAAACCACATTCATGAGACAATGAGCCCAATTTCAGATTTGACAGAGGAAACGGTGCAAAGTTACAACATCACTTCACTTCAGGTTAATAGCAGGCCACCTCAAGGTGTCCCTCTGAAAAAAACAGGACATTCGTAGATAGCGTTTGAAAAGAAAAGCCCTTCAAAATCTCATTCACGAGCCAACTTCAAACCACATTTATGAGACAATGAGTCCAATTTCAGATTTGACAGAGGAAACGGTGCAAAGTTACAACATCACTTCACTTCAAGTTAATAGCAGGCCACCTCAAGGTGTCCCTCGGAAAAAAACAGGAAATTCGTAGGTAGCGTTTTAAAATAAAAGCCCTTCAAAATCTCATTCACGAGCCAACTTCAAATCACATTCATGAGACAATGAGCCCAATTTCAGATTTGACAGAGGAAACGGTTTAAAGTTACAACATCACTTCACTTAAGGTTAATAGCAGGCCACCTCAAGGTGTCCCTCAGAAAAAAACAGGAAATTCGTAGGTAGCGTTTCAAAATAAAAGCCCTTCAAAATCTCATTCACGAGCCAACTTCAAACCACATTCATGAGACAATGAGCCCAATTTCAGATTTGACAGAGGAAACGGTGCAAAGTTACAACATCACTTCACTTAAGGTTAATAGCAGGCCACCTCAAGGTGTCCCTCGGAAAAAAAACAGGACATTCGTAGGTAGCGTTTCAAAATAAAACCCTTCAAAATCTCATTCACGAGCCAACTTCAAACCACATTCATGAGACAATGAGCCCAATTTCCGATTTGACAGAGGAAACGGTGCAAAGTTACAACATCACTTCAGGTTAATAGCAGGCCACCTCAAGGTGTCCCTCGGAAAAAAACATGAAATTCGTAGGTAGCGTTTCAAAATAAAAGCCCTTCAAAATCTCATTCACGAGCCAACTTCAAACCACATTTATGAGACAATGAGTCCAATTTCAGATTTGACAGAGGAAACGGTGCAAAGTTACAACATCACTTCACTTCAGGTTAATAGCAGGCCACCTCAAGGTGTCCCTCTGAAAAAAACAGGAAATTCGTAGGTAGCGTTTCAAAATAAAAGCCCTTCAAAATCTCATTCACGAGCCAACTTCAAACCACATTCATGAGACAATGAGTACAATTTCAGATTTGACAGAGGAAACGGTGCAAAGTTACAACATCACTTCACTTAAGGTTAATAGCAGGCCACCTCAAGGTGTCCCTCGGAAAAACACAGGAAATTCGTAGGTAGCGTTTCAAAATAAAAGCCCTTCAAAATCTCATTCACGAGCCAACTTCAAACCACATTCATGAGACAATGAGTACAATTTCAGATTTGACAGAGGAAACGGTGCAAAGTTACAACATCACTTCACTTAAGGTTAATAGCAGGCCACCTCAAGGTGTCCCTCGGAAAAAAACAGGAAATTCGTAGGTAGCGTTTCAAAATAAAAGCCCTTCAAAATCTCATTCACGAGCCAACTTCAAACCACATTCATGAGACAATGAGCCCAATTTCAGATTTGACAGAGGAAACGGTGCAAAGTTACAACATCACTTCACTTAAGGTTAATAGTAGGCCACCTCAAGGTGTCCCTCTGAAAAAAACAGGAAATTCGTAGGTAGCGTTTCAAAATAAAAGCCCTTCAAAATCTCATTCACGAGCCAACTTCAAACCACATTCATGAGACAATGAGCCCAATTTCCGATTTGACAGAGGAAACGGTGCAAAGTTACAACATCACTTCAAGTTAATAGCAGGCCACCTCAAGGTGTCCCTCGGAAAAAAACAGGAAATTCGTAGGTAGCGTTTTAAAATAAAAGCCCTTCAAAATCTCATTCACGAGCCAACTTCAAACCACATTTATGAGACAATGAGTCCAATTTCAGATTTGACAGAGGAAAGGTGCAAAGTTACAACATCACTTCACTTCAGGTTAATAGCAGGCCACCTCAAGGTGTCCCTCTGAAAAAAACAGGAAATTCGTAGGTAGCGTTTCAAAATAAAAGCCCTTCAAAATCTCATTCACGAGCCAACTTCAAACCACATTCATGAGACAATGAGCCCAATTTCCGATTTGACAGAGGAAACGGTGCAAAGTTACAACATCACTTCAGGTTAATAGCAGGCCACCTCAAGGTGTCCCTCGGAAAAAAACAGGAAATTCGTAGGTAGCGTTTCAAAATAAAAGCCCTTCAAAATCTCATTCACGAGCCAACTTCAAATCACATTTATGAGACAATGAGTCCAATTTCAGATTAGACAGAGGAATCGGTGCAAAGTTACAACATCACTTCACTTCAAGTTAATAGCAGGCCACCTCAAGGTGTCCATTAGAAAAAAACAGGAAATTCGTAGGTAGCGTTTCAAAATAAAAGCCCTTCAAAATCTCATTCACGAGCCAACTTCAAACCACATTCATGAGACAATGAGTCCAATTTCAGATTTGACAGAGGAAAGGTGCAAAGTTACAACATCACTTCACTTCAGGTTAATAGCAGGCCACCTCAAGGTGTCCCTCTGAAAAAAACAGGAAATTCGTAGGTAGCGTTTCAAAATAAAAGCCCTTCAAAATCTCATTCACGAGCCAACTTCAAACCACATTCATGAGACAATGAGCCCAATTTCAGATTTGACAGAGGAAACGGTGCAAAGTTACAACATCACTTCAGGTTAATAGCAGGCCACCTCAAGGTGTCCCTCGGAAAAAAACAGGAAATTCGTAGGTAGCGTTTCAAAATAAAAGCCCTTCAAAATCTCATTCACGAGCCAACTTCAAATCACATTTATGAGACAATGAGTCCAATTTCAGATTAGACAGAGGAATCGGTGCAAAGTTACAACATCACTTCACTTCAAGTTAATAGCAGGCCACCTCAAGGTGTCCCTCGGAAAAAAACAGGACATTCGTATGTAGCGTTTCAAAATAAAAGCCCTTCAAAATCTCATTCACGAGCCAACTTCAAACCACATTTATGAGACAATGAGTCCAATTTCAGATTTGACAGAGGAAAAGGTGCAAAGTTACAACATCACTTCACTTCAGGTTAATAGCAGGCCACCTCAAGGTGTCCCTCGGAAAAAAACAGGACATTCGTAGGTAGCGTTTCAAAAGAAAAGCACTTCAAAATCTCATTCACGAGCCAATTTCAAACCACATTTATGAGACAATGAGTCCAATTTCAGATTTGACAGAGGAAACGGTGCAAAGTTACAACATCACTTCACTTCAAGTTAATAGCAGGCCACCTCAAGGTGTCCCTCGGAAAAAAACAGGAAATTCGTAGGTAGCGTTTCAAAATAAAAGCCCTTCAAAATCTCATTCACGAGCCAACTTCAAACCACATTCATGAGACAATGAGCCCAATTTCAGATTTGACAGAGGAAACGGTGAAAAGTTACAACATCACTTCACTTAAGGTTAATAGTAGGCCACCTCAAGGTGTCCCTCGGAAAAAAAACAGGAAATTCGTAGGTAGCGTTTCAAAATAAAAGCCCTTCAAAATCTCATTCACGAGCCAACTTCAAACCACATTCATGAGACAATGAGCCCAATTTCAGATTTGACAGAGGAAACGGTGCAAAGTTACAACATCACTTCACTTCAGGTTAATAGCAGGCCACCTCAAGGTGTCCCTCTGAAAAAAACAGGACATTCGTAGGTAGCGTTTCAAAAGAAAAGCCCTTCAAAATCTCATTCACGAGCCAACTTCAAACCACATTTATGAGACAATGAGTCCAATTTCAGATTTGACAGAGGAAACGGTGCAAAGTTACAACATCACTTCACTTCCAGTTAATAGCAGGCCACCTCAAGGTGTCCCTCGGAAAAAAACAGGAAATTCGTAGGTAGCGTTTCAAAATAAAAGCCCTTCAAAATCTCATTCACGAGCCAACTTCAAACCACATTCATGAGACAATGAGTCCAATTTCAGATTAGACAGAGGAAACGATGCAAAGTTACAACATCACTTCACTTCAGGTTAATAGCAGGCCACCTCAAGGTGTCCCTCGGAAAAAAACAGGAAATTCGTAGGTAGCGTTTCAAAATAAAAGCCCTTCAAAATCTCATTCACGAGCCAACTTCAAACCACATTTATGAGACAATGAGTCCAATTTCAGATTTGACAGAGGAAACGGTGCAAAGTTACAACATCACTTCACTTCAGGTTAATAGCAGGCCACCTCAAGGTGTCCCTCTGAAAAAAACAGGAAATTCGTAGGTAGCGTTTCAAAATAAAAGCCCTTCAAAATCTCATTCACGAGCCAACTTCAAACCACATTCATGAGACAATGAGTACAATTTCAGATTTGACAGAGGAAACGGTGCAAAGTTACAACATCACTTCACTTAAGGTTAATAGCAGGCCACCTCAAGGTGTCCCTCGGAAAAACACAGGAAATTCGTAGGTAGCGTTTCAAAATAAAAGCCCTTCAAAATCTCATTCACGAGCCAACTTCAAACCACATTCATGAGACAATGAGTACAATTTCAGATTTGACAGAGGAAACGGTGCAAAGTTACAACATCACTTCACTTAAGGTTAATAGCAGGCCACCTCAAGGTGTCCCTCGGAAAAAAACAGGAAATTTGTAGGTAGCGTTTCAAAATAAAAGCCCTTCAAAATCTCATTCACGAGCCAACTTCAAACCACATTCATGAGACAATGAGCCCAATTTCAGATTTGACAGAGGAAACGGTGCAAAGTTACAACATCACTTCACTTAAGGTTAATAGCAGGCCACCTCAAGGTGTCCCTCGGAAAAACACAGGAAATTCGTAGGTAGCGTTTCAAAATAAAAGCCCTTCAAAATCTCATTCACGAGCCAACTTCAAACCACATTCATGAGACAATGAGTACAATTTCAGATTTGACAGAGGAAACGGTGCAAAGTTACAACATCACTTCACTTAAGGTTAATAGCAGGCCACCTCAAGGTGTCCCTCGGAAAAAAACAGGAAATTTGTAGGTAGCGTTTCAAAATAAAAGCCCTTCAAAATCTCATTCACGAGCCAACTTCAAACCACATTCATGAGACAATGAGCCCAATTTCAGATTTGACAGAGGAAACGGTGCAAAGTTACAACATCACTTCACTTAAGGTTAATAGTAGGCCACCTCAAGGTGTCCCTCTGAAAAAAACAGGAAATTCGTAGGTAGCGTTTCAAAATAAAAGCCCTTCAAAATCTCATTCACGAGCCAACTTCAAACCACATTCATGAGACAATGAGCCCAATTTCCGATTTGACAGAGGAAACGGTGCAAAGTTACAACATCACTTCAAGTTAATAGCAGGCCACCTCAAGGTGTCCCTCGGAAAAAAACAGGAAATTCGTAGGTAGCGTTTTAAAATAAAAGCCCTTCAAAATCTCATTCACGAGCCAACTTCAAACCACATTTATGAGACAATGAGTCCAATTTCAGATTTGACAGAGGAAAGGTGCAAAGTTACAACATCACTTCACTTCAGGTTAATAGCAGGCCACCTCAAGGTGTCCCTCTGAAAAAAACAGGAAATTCGTAGGTAGCGTTTCAAAATAAAAGCCCTTCAAAATCTCATTCACGAGCCAACTTCAAACCACATTCATGAGACAATGAGCCCAATTTCCGATTTGACAGAGGAAACGGTGCAAAGTTACAACATCACTTCAGGTTAATAGCAGGCCACCTCAAGGTGTCCCTCGGAAAAAAACAGGAAATTCGTAGGTAGCGTTTCAAAATAAAAGCCCTTCAAAATCTCATTCACGAGCCAACTTCAAATCACATTTATGAGACAATGAGTCCAATTTCAGATTAGACAGAGGAATCGGTGCAAAGTTACAACATCACTTCACTTCAAGTTAATAGCAGGCCACCTCAAGGTGTCCCTCAGAAAAAAACAGGAAATTCGTAGGTAGCGTTTCAAAATAAAAGCCCTTCAAAATCTCATTCACGAGCCAACTTCAAACCACATTCATGAGACAATGAGTCCAATTTCAGATTTGACAGAGGAAAGGTGCAAAGTTACAACATCACTTCACTTCAGGTTAATAGCAGGCCACCTCAAGGTGTCCCTCTGAAAAAAACAGGAAATTCGTAGGTAGCGTTTCAAAATAAAAGCCCTTCAAAATCTCATTCACGAGCCAACTTCAAACCACATTCATGAGACAATGAGCCCAATTTCCGATTTGACAGAGGAAACGGTGCAAAGTTACAACATCACTTCAGGTTAATAGCAGGCCACCTCAAGGTGTCCCTCGGAAAAAAACAGGAAATTCGTAGGTAGCGTTTCAAAATAAAAGCCCTTCAAAATCTCATTCACGAGCCAACTTCAAATCACATTTATGAGACAATGAGTCCAATTTCAGATTAGACAGAGGAATCGGTGCAAAGTTACAACATCACTTCACTTCAAGTTAATAGCAGGCCACCTCAAGGTGTCCCTCGGAAAAAAACAGGACATTCGTATGTAGCGTTTCAAAATAAAAGCCCTTCAAAATCTCATTCACGAGCCAACTTCAAACCACATTTATGAGACAATGAGTCCAATTTCAGATTTGACAGAGGAAAAGGTGCAAAGTTACAACATCACTTCACTTCAGGTTAATAGCAGGCCACCTCAAGGTGTCCCTCGGAAAAAAACAGGACATTCGTAGGTAGCGTTTCAAAAGAAAAGCACTTCAAAATCTCATTCACGAGCCAATTTCAAACCACATTTATGAGACAATGAGTCCAATTTCAGATTTGACAGAGGAAACGGTGCAAAGTTACAACATCACTTCACTTCAAGTTAATAGCAGGCCACCTCAAGGTGTCCCTCGGAAAAAAACAGGAAATTCGTAGGTAGCGTTTCAAAATAAAAGCCCTTCAAAATCTCATTCACGAGCCAACTTCAAACCACATTCATGAGACAATGAGCCCAATTTCAGATTTGACAGAGGAAACGGTGAAAAGTTACAACATCACTTCACTTAAGGTTAATAGTAGGCCACCTCAAGGTGTCCCTCGGAAAAAAAACAGGAAATTCGTAGGTAGCGTTTCAAAATAAAAGCCCTTCAAAATCTCATTCACGAGCCAACTTCAAACCACATTCATGAGACAATGAGCCCAATTTCAGATTTGACAGAGGAAACGGTGCAAAGTTACAACATCACTTCACTTCAGGTTAATAGCAGGCCACCTCAAGGTGTCCCTCTGAAAAAAACAGGACATTCGTAGGTAGCGTTTCAAAAGAAAAGCCCTTCAAAATCTCATTCACGAGCCAACTTCAAACCACATTTATGAGACAATGAGTCCAATTTCAGATTTGACAGAGGAAACGGTGCAAAGTTACAACATCACTTCACTTCCAGTTAATAGCAGGCCACCTCAAGGTGTCCCTCGGAAAAAAACAGGAAATTCGTAGGTAGCGTTTCAAAATAAAAGCCCTTCAAAATCTCATTCACGAGCCAACTTCAAACCACATTCATGAGACAATGAGTCCAATTTCAGATTAGACAGAGGAAACGATGCAAAGTTACAACATCACTTCACTTCAGGTTAATAGCAGGCCACCTCAAGGTGTCCCTCGGAAAAAAACAGGAAATTCGTAGGTAGCGTTTCAAAATAAAAGCCCTTCAAAATCTCATTCACGAGCCAACTTCAAACCACATTCATGAGACAATGAGCCCAATTTCAGATTTGACAGAGGAAACGGTGCAAAGTTACAACATCACTTCACTTAAGGTTAAAGCAGGCCACCTCAAGGTGTCCCTCGGAAAAAAACAGGACATTCGTAGGTAGCGTTTCAAAATAAAAGCCCTTCAAAATCTCATTCACGAGCCAACTTCAAACCACATTCATTAGACAATGAGCCCAATTTCAGATTTGACAGAGGAAACGGTGCAAAGTTACAACATCACTTCACTTCAAGTTAATAGCAGGCCAGCTCAAGGTGTCCGTCGGAAAAAAACAGGACATTCGCAGGTAGCGTTTCAAAATAAAAGCCCTTCAAAATCTCATTCACGAGCCAACTTCAAACCACATTTATGAGACAATGAGTCCAATTTCAGATTTGACAGAGGAAACGGTGCAAAGTTACAACATCACTTCACTTCAAGTTAATAGCAGACAACCTCAAGGTGTCCCTCGGAAAAAAACAGGACAGTCGTAGGTAGCGTTTCAAAATAAAAGCCCTTCAAAATCTCATTCACGAGGAAACTTCAAACCACATTCATGAGACAATGAGCCCAATTTCAGATTTGACAGAGGAAACGGTGCAAAGTTACAACATCACTTCACTTAAGGTTAATAGCAGGCCACCTCAAGGTGTCCCTCGGAAAAACACAGGAAATTCGTAGGTAGCGTTTCAAAATAAAAGCCCTTCAAAATCTCATTCACGAGCCAACTTCAAACCACATTCATGAGACAATGAGTACAATTTCAGATTTGACAGAGGAAACGGTGCAAAGTTACAACATCACTTCACTTAAGGTTAATAGCAGGCCACCTCAAGGTGTCCCTCGGAAAAAAACAGGAAATTTGTAGGTAGCGTTTCAAAATAAAAGCCCTTCAAAATCTCATTCACGAGCCAACTTCAAACCACATTCATGAGACAATGAGCCCAATTTCAGATTTGACAGAGGAAACGGTGCAAAGTTACAACATCACTTCACTTAAGGTTAATAGTAGGCCACCTCAAGGTGTCCCTCTGAAAAAAACAGGAAATTCGTAGGTAGCGTTTCAAAATAAAAGCCCTTCAAAATCTCATTCACGAGCCAACTTCAAACCACATTCATGAGACAATGAGCCCAATTTCCGATTTGACAGAGGAAACGGTGCAAAGTTACAACATCACTTCAGGTTAATAGCAGGCCACCTCAAGGTGTCCCTCGGAAAAAAACAGGAAATTCGTAGGTAGCGTTTCAAAATAAAAGCCCTTCAAAATCTCATTCACGAGCCAACTTCAAATCACATTTATGAGACAATGAGTCCAATTTCAGATTAGACAGAGGAATCGGTGCAAAGTTACAACATCACTTCACTTCAAGTTAATAGCAGGCCACCTCAAGGTGTCCCTCAGAAAAAAACAGGAAATTCGTAGGTAGCGTTTCAAAATAAAAGCCCTTCAAAATCTCATTCACGAGCCAACTTCAAACCACATTCATGAGACAATGAGTCCAATTTCAGATTTGACAGAGGAAAGGTGCAAAGTTACAACATCACTTCACTTCAGGTTAATAGCAGGCCACCTCAAGGTGTCCCTCTGAAAAAAACAGGAAATTCGTAGGTAGCGTTTCAAAATAAAAGCCCTTCAAAATCTCATTCACGAGCCAACTTCAAACCACATTCATGAGACAATGAGCCCAATTTCCGATTTGACAGAGGAAACGGTGCAAAGTTACAACATCACTTCAGGTTAATAGCAGGCCACCTCAAGGTGTCCCTCGGAAAAAAACAGGAAATTCGTAGGTAGCGTTTCAAAATAAAAGCCCTTCAAAATCTCATTCACGAGCCAACTTCAAATCACATTTATGAGACAATGAGTCCAATTTCAGATTAGACAGAGGAATCGGTGCAAAGTTACAACATCACTTCACTTCAAGTTAATAGCAGGCCACCTCAAGGTGTCCCTCGGAAAAAAACAGGACATTCGTATGTAGCGTTTCAAAATAAAAGCCCTTCAAAATCTCATTCACGAGCCAACTTCAAACCACATTTATGAGACAATGAGTCCAATTTCAGATTTGACAGAGGAAAAGGTGCAAAGTTACAACATCACTTCACTTCAGGTTAATAGCAGGCCACCTCAAGGTGTCCCTCGGAAAAAAACAGGACATTCGTAGGTAGCGTTTCAAAAGAAAAGCACTTCAAAATCTCATTCACGAGCCAATTTCAAACCACATTTATGAGACAATGAGTCCAATTTCAGATTTGACAGAGGAAACGGTGCAAAGTTACAACATCACTTCACTTCAAGTTAATAGCAGGCCACCTCAAGGTGTCCCTCGGAAAAAAACAGGAAATTCGTAGGTAGCGTTTCAAAATAAAAGCCCTTCAAAATCTCATTCACGAGCCAACTTCAAACCACATTCATGAGACAATGAGCCCAATTTCAGATTTGACAGAGGAAACGGTGAAAAGTTACAACATCACTTCACTTAAGGTTAATAGTAGGCCACCTCAAGGTGTCCCTCGGAAAAAAAACAGGAAATTCGTAGGTAGCGTTTCAAAATAAAAGCCCTTCAAAATCTCATTCACGAGCCAACTTCAAACCACATTCATGAGACAATGAGCCCAATTTCAGATTTGACAGAGGAAACGGTGCAAAGTTACAACATCACTTCACTTCAGGTTAATAGCAGGCCACCTCAAGGTGTCCCTCTGAAAAAAACAGGACATTCGTAGGTAGCGTTTCAAAAGAAAAGCCCTTCAAAATCTCATTCACGAGCCAACTTCAAACCACATTTATGAGACAATGAGTCCAATTTCAGATTTGACAGAGGAAACGGTGCAAAGTTACAACATCACTTCACTTCCAGTTAATAGCAGGCCACCTCAAGGTGTCCCTCGGAAAAAAACAGGAAATTCGTAGGTAGCGTTTCAAAATAAAAGCCCTTCAAAATCTCATTCACGAGCCAACTTCAAACCACATTCATGAGACAATGAGTCCAATTTCAGATTAGACAGAGGAAACGATGCAAAGTTACAACATCACTTCACTTCAGGTTAATAGCAGGCCACCTCAAGGTGTCCCTCGGAAAAAAACAGGAAATTCGTAGGTAGCGTTTCAAAATAAAAGCCCTTCAAAATCTCATTCACGAGCCAACTTCAAACCACATTCATGAGACAATGAGCCCAATTTCAGATTTGACAGAGGAAACGGTGCAAAGTTACAACATCACTTCACTTAAGGTTAAAGCAGGCCACCTCAAGGTGTCCCTCGGAAAAAAACAGGACATTCGTAGGTAGCGTTTCAAAATAAAAGCCCTTCAAAATCTCATTCACGAGCCAACTTCAAACCACATTCATTAGACAATGAGCCCAATTTCAGATTTGACAGAGGAAACGGTGCAAAGTTACAACATCACTTCACTTCAAGTTAATAGCAGGCCAGCTCAAGGTGTCCGTCGGAAAAAAACAGGACATTCGCAGGTAGCGTTTCAAAATAAAAGCCCTTCAAAATCTCATTCACGAGCCAACTTCAAACCACATTTATGAGACAATGAGTCCAATTTCAGATTTGACAGAGGAAACGGTGCAAAGTTACAACATCACTTCACTTCAAGTTAATAGCAGACAACCTCAAGGTGTCCCTCGGAAAAAAACAGGACAGTCGTAGGTAGCGTTTCAAAATAAAAGCCCTTCAAAATCTCATTCACGAGGAAACTTCAAACCACATTCATGAGACAATGAGCCCAATTTCAGATTTGACAGAGGAAACGGTGCAAAGTTACAACATCACTTCACTTCAGGTTAATAGCAGGCCACCTCAAGGTGTCCCTCTGAAAAAAACAGGACATTCGTAGGTAGCGTTTCAAAATAAAAGCCCTTCAAAATCTCATTCTCGAGCCAACTTCAAACCACATTTATGAGACAATGAGTCCAATTTCAGATTTGACAGAGGAAACGGTGCAAAGTTACAACATCACTTCACTTCAAGTTAATAGCAGGCCACCTCAAGGTGTCCATCGCAAAAAAACAGGAAATTCGTAGGTAGCGTTTCAAAATAAAAGCCCTTCAAAATCTCATTCACGAGCCAACTTCAAACCACATTCATGAGACAATGAGCCCAATTTCAGATTTGACAGAGGAAACGGTGCAAAGTTACAACATCACTTCACTTAAGGTTAATAGTAGGCTAACTCAAGGTGTCCCTCGGAAAAAAACAGGAAAATCGTATGTAGCGTTTCAAAATAAAAGCCCTTCAAAATCTCATTCACGAGCCAACTTCAAACCACATTCATGAGACAATGAGCCCAATTTCAGATTTGACAGAGGAAACGGTGCAAAGTTACAACATCACTTCACTTAAGGTTAATAGCAGGCCACCTCAAGGTGTCCCTCGGAAAAAAACAGGACATTCGTAGGTAGCGTTTCAAAATAAAAGCCCTTCAAAATCTCATTCACGAGCCAACTTCAAACCACATTTATGAGACAATGAGTCCAATTTCAGATTTGACAGACGAAACGGTGCAAAGTTACAACATCACTTCACTTCAAGTTAATAGCAGGCCACCTCAAGGTGTCCCTCGGAAAAAAACAGGACATTCGTAGGTAGCGTTTCAAAATAAAAGCCCTTCAAAATCTCATTCACGAGCCAACTTCAAACCACATTTATGAGACAATGAGTCCAATTTCAGATTTGACAGAGGAAAAGGTGCAAAGTTACAACATCACTTCAATTCAGGTTAATAGCAGGCCACCTCAAGGTGTCCCTCGGAAAAAAACAGGACATTCGTAGGTAGCGTTTCAAAATAAAACCCCTTCAAAATTTCATTCACGAGCCAACTTCAAACCATATTTATTAGACAATGAGTCCAATTTCAGATTTGACAGAGGAAAAGGTGCAAAGTTACAACATCACTTCACTTAAGGTTAATAGCAGGCCACCTTAAGGTGTCCCTTGGAAAAAAACAGGACATTCGTAGGTAGCGTTTCAAAATAAAAGCCCTTCAAAATCTCATTCACGAGCCAACTTCAAACCACATTCATGAGATAATGAGCCCAATTTCAGATTTGACAGAGGACACGGTGCAAAGTTACAACATCACTTCACTTCAAGTTAATAGCAGGCCACCTCAAGGTGTCCCTCGGAAAAAAACAGGACATTCGTATGTAGCGTTACAAAATAAAAGCCCTTCAAAATCTCATTCACGAGCCAACTTCAAACCACATTTATGAGACAATGAGTCCAATTTCAGATTTGACAGAGGAAAAGGTGCAAAGTTACAACATCACTTCACTTCAGGTTAATAGCAGGCCACCTCAAGGTGTCCCTCGGAAAAAAACAGGACATTCGTAGGTAGCGTTTCAAAAGAAAAGCACTTCAAAATCTCATTCACGAGCCAATTTCAAACCACATTTATGAGACAATGAGTCCAATTTCAGATTTGACAGAGGAAACGGTGCAAAGTTACAACATCACTTCACTTCAAGTTAATAGCAGGCCACCTCAAGGTGTCCCTCGGAAAAAAACAGGAAATTCGTAGGTAGCGTTTCAAAATAAAAGCCCTTCAAAATCTCATTCACGAGCCAACTTCAAACCACATTCATGAGACAATGAGCCCAATTTCAGATTTGACAGAGGAAACGGTGAAAAGTTACAACATCACTTCACTTCAGGTTAATAGCAGGCCACCTCAAGGTGTCCCTCTGAAAAAAACAGGACATTCGTAGGTAGCGTTTCAAAATAAAAGCCCTTCAAAATCTCATTCACGAGCCAACTTCAAACCACATTCATGAGACAATGAGCCCAATTTCAGATTTGACAGAGGAAACGGTGCAAAGTTACAACATCACTTCACTTCAGGTTAATAGCAGGCCACCTCAAGGTGTCCCTCTGAAAAAAACAGGACATTCGTAGGTAGCGTTTCAAAAGAAAAGCCCTTCAAAATCTCATTCACGAGCCAACTTCAAACCACATTTATGAGACAATGAGTCCAATTTCAGATTTGACAGAGGAAACGGTGCAAAGTTACAACATCACTTCACTTCCAGTTAATAGCAGGCCACCTCAAGGTGTCCCTCGGAAAAAAACAGGAAATTCGTAGGTAGCGTTTCAAAATAAAAGCCCTTCAAAATCTCATTCACGAGCCAACTTCAAACCACATTCATGAGACAATGAGTCCAATTTCAGATTAGACAGAGGAAACGATGCAAAGTTACAACATCACTTCACTTCAGGTTAATAGCAGGCCACCTCAAGGTGTCCCTCGGAAAAAAACAGGAAATTCGTAGGTAGCGTTTCAAAATAAAAGCCCTTCAAAATCTCATTCACGAGCCAACTTCAAACCACATTCATGAGACAATGAGCCCAATTTCAGATTTGACAGAGGAAACGGTGCAAAGTTACAACATCACTTCACTTAAGGTTAAAGCAGGCCACCTCAAGGTGTCCCTCGGAAAAAAACAGGACATTCGTAGGTAGCGTTTCAAAATAAAAGCCCTTCAAAATCTCATTCACGAGCCAACTTCAAACCACATTCATTAGACAATGAGCCCAATTTCAGATTTGACAGAGGAAACGGTGCAAAGTTACAACATCACTTCACTTCAAGTTAATAGCAGGCCAGCTCAAGGTGTCCGTCGGAAAAAAACAGGACATTCGCAGGTAGCGTTTCAAAATAAAAGCCCTTCAAAATCTCATTCACGAGCCAACTTCAAACCACATTTATGAGACAATGAGTCCAATTTCAGATTTGACAGACGAAACGGTGCAAAGTTACAACATCACTTCACTTCAAGTTAATAGCAGGCCACCTCAAGGTGTCCCTCGGAAAAAAACAGGACATTCGTAGGTAGCGTTTCAAAATAAAAGCCCTTCAAAATCTCATTCACGAGCCAACTTCAAACCACATTCATGAGACAATGAGTCCAATTTCAGATTAGACAGAGGAAACGGTGCAAAGTTTCAACATCACTTCACTTCAGGTTAATAGCAGGCCACCTCAAGGTGTCCCTCGGAAAAAAACAGGACATTCGTAGGTAGCGTTTCAAAATAAAAGCCCTTCAAAATCTCATTCACGAGCCAAGTTCAAACCACATTTATTAGACAATGAGTCCAATTTCAGATTTGACAGAGGAAACGGTGCAAAGTTACAACATCACTTCACTTCAAGTTAATAGCAGGCCACCTCAAGGTGTCCCTCGGAAAAAAACATGAAATTTGTAGGTAGCGTTTCAAAATAAAAGCCCTTCAAAATCTCATTCACGAGCCAACTTCAAACCACATTCATGAGACAATGAGTCCAATTTCAGATTAGACAGAAGAATCGTTGCAAAGTTACAACATCACTTCACTTCAGGTTAATAGCAGGCCACCTCAAGGTGTCGAAAGGAAAAAAACAGGAAATTCGTAGGTAGCGTTTCAAAATAAAAGCCCTTCAAAATCTCATTCACGAGCCAACTTCAAACCACATTCATGAGACAATGAGTCCAATTTCAGATTAGACAGAAGAATCGTTGCAAAGTTACAACATCACTTCACTTCAGGTTAATAGCAGGCCACCTCAAGGTGTCCCTCGGAAAAAAACAGGAAATTCGTAGGTAGCGTTTCAAAATAAAAGCCCTTCAAAATCTCATTCACGAGCCAACTTCAAACCACATTCATGAGACAATGAGCCCAATTTCAGATTTGACAGAGGAAACGGTGCAAAGTTACAACATCACTTCACTTCAAGTTAATAGCAGGCCACCTCAAGGTGTCCATCGCAAAAAAACAGGAAATTCGTAGGTAGCGTTTCAAAATAAAAGCCCTTCAAAATCTCATTCACGAGCCAACTTCAAACCACATTCATGAGACAATGAGTCCAATTTCAGATTAGACAGAAGAATCGTTGCAAAGTTACAACATCACTTCACTTCAGGTTAATAGCAGGCCACCTCAAGGTGTCCCAAGGAAAAAAACAGGAAATTCGTAGGTAGCGTTTCAAAAAAAAAGCCCTTCAAAATCTCATTCACGAGCCAACTTCAAACCACATTCATGAGACAATGAGTCCAATTTCAGATTAGACAGAAGAATCGTTGCAATGTTACAACATCACTTCACTTCAGGTTAATAGCAGGCCACCTCAAGGTGTCCCTCGGAAAAAAACAGGACATTCGTAGGTAGAGTTTCAAAATAAAAGCCCTTCAAAATCTCATTCACGAGCCAACTTCAAACCACATTCATGAGACAATGAGCCCAATTTCAGATTTGACAGAGGAAACGGTGCAAAGTTACAACATCACTTCACTTCAAGTTAATAGCAGGCCACCTCAAGGTGTCCATCGCAAAAAAACAGGAAATTCGTTGGTAGCGTTTCAAAATAAAAGCCCTTCAAAATCTCATTCACGAGCCAACTTCAAACCACATTTATGAGACAATGAGTCCAATTTCAGATTTGACAGAGGAAAAGGTGCAAAGTTACAACATCACTTCACTTCAGGTTAATAGCAGGCCACCTCAAGGTGTCCCTCGGAAAAAAACAGGACATTCGTAGGTAGCGTTTCAAAATAAAACCCCTTCAAAATTTCATTCACGAGCCAACTTCAAACCATATTTATTAGACAATGAGTCCAATTTCAGATTTGACAGAGGAAAAGGTGCAAAGTTACAACATCACTTCACTTAAGGTTAATAGCATGCCACCTTAAGGTGTCCCTTGGAAAAAAACAGGACATTCGTAGGTAGCGTTTCAAAATAAAAGCCCTCCTAAATCTCATTCACGAGCCAACTTCAAACCACATTCATGAGATAATGAGCCCAATTTCAGATTTGACAGAGGAAACGGTGCAAAGTTACAACATCACTTCACTTCAAGTTAATAGCAGGCCACCTCAAGGTGTCCCTCGGAAAAAAACAGGACATTCGTATGTAGCGTTTCAAAATAAAAGCCCTTCAAAATCTCATTCACGAGCCAACTTCAAACCACATTTATGAGACAATGAGTCCAATTTCAGATTTGACAGAGGAAAAGGTGCAAAGTTACAACATCACTTCACTTCAGGTTAATAGCAGGCCACCTCAAGGTGTCCCTCGGAAAAAAACAGGACATTCGTAGGTAGCGTTTCAAAAGAAAAGCCCTTCAAAATCTCATTCACGAGCGAATTTCAAACCACATTTATGAGACAATGAGTCCAATTTCAGATTTGACAGAGGAAACGGTGCAAAGTTACAACATCACTTCGCTTCAAGTTAATAGCAGGCCACCTCAAGGTGTCCCTCAGAAAAAAACAGGAAATTCGTAGGTAGCGTTTCAAAATAAAAGCCCTTCAAAATCTCATTCACGAGCCAACTTCAAACCACATTCATGAGACAATGAGCCCAATTTCAGATTTGACAGAGGAAACGGTGAAAAGTTACAACATCACTTCACTTAAGGTTAATAGTAGGCCACCTCAAGGTGTCCCTCGGAAAAAAAACAGGAAATTCGTAGGTAGCGTTTCAAAATAAAAGCCCTTCAAAATCTCATTCACGAGCCAACTTCAAACCACATTCATGAGACAATGAGCCCAATTTCAGATTTGACAGAGGAAACGGTGCAAAGTTACAACATCACTTCACTTCAGGTTAATAGCAGGCCACCTCAAGGTGTCCCTCTGAAAAAAACAGGACATTCGTAGGTAGCGTTTCAAAAGAAAAGCCCTTCAAAATCTCATTCACGAGCCAACTTCAAACCACATTTATGAGACAATGAGTCCAATTTCAGATTTGACAGAGGAAACGGTGCAAAGTTACAACATCACTTCACTTCCAGTTAATAGCAGGCCACCTCAAGGTGTCCCTCGGAAAAAAAAAGGAAATTCGTAGGTAGCGTTTCAAAATAAAAGCCCTTCAAAATCTCATTCACGAGCCAACTTCAAACCACATTCATGAGACAATGAGTCCAATTTCAGATTAGACAGAGGAAACGATGCAAAGTTACAACATCACTTCACTTCAGGTTAATAGCAGGCCACCTCAAGGTGTCCCTCGGAAAAAAACAGGAAATTCGTAGGTAGCGTTTCAAAATAAAAGCCCTTCAAAATCTCATTCACGAGCCAACTTCAAACCACATTCATGAGACAATGAGCCCAATTTCAGATTTGACAGAGGAAACGGTGCAAAGTTACAACATCACTTCACTTAAGGTTAAAGCAGGCCACCTCAAGGTGTCCCTCGGAAAAAAACAGGACATTCGTAGGTAGCGTTTCAAAATAAAAGCCCTTCAAAATCTCATTCACGAGCCAACTTCAAACCACATTCATTAGACAATGAGCCCAATTTCAGATTTGACAGAGGAAACGGTGCAAAGTTACAACATCACTTCACTTCAAGTTAATAGCAGGCCAGCTCAAGGTGTCCGTCGGAAAAAAACAGGACATTCGCAGGTAGCGTTTCAAAATAAAAGCCCTTCAAAATCTCATTCACGAGCCAACTTCAAACCACATTTATGAGACAATGAGTCCAATTTCAGATTTGACAGAGGAAACGGTGCAAAGTTACAACATCACTTCACTTCAAGTTAATAGCAGACAACCTCAAGGTGTCCCTCGGAAAAAAACAGGACAGTCGTAGGTAGCGTTTCAAAATAAAAGCCCTTCAAAATCTCATTCACGAGGAAACTTCAAACCACATTCATGAGACAATGAGCCCAATTTCAGATTTGACAGAGGAAACGGTGCAAAGTTACAACATCACTTCACTTCAGGTTAATAGCAGGCCACCTCAAGGTGTCCCTCTGAAAAAAACAGGACATTCGTAGGTAGCGTTTCAAAATAAAAGCCCTTCAAAATCTCATTCTCGAGCCAACTTCAAACCACATTTATGAGACAATGAGTCCAATTTCAGATTTGACAGAGGAAACGGTGCAAAGTTACAACATCACTTCACTTCAAGTTAATAGCAGGCCACCTCAAGGTGTCCATCGCAAAAAAACAGGAAATTCGTAGGTAGCGTTTCAAAATAAAAGCCCTTCAAAATCTCATTCACGAGCCAACTTCAAACCACATTCATGAGACAATGAGCCCAATTTCAGATTTGACAGAGGAAACGGTGCAAAGTTACAACATCACTTCACTTAAGGTTAATAGTAGGCTAACTCAAGGTGTCCCTCGGAAAAAAACAGGAAAATCGTATGTAGCGTTTCAAAATAAAAGCCCTTCAAAATCTCATTCACGAGCCAACTTCAAACCACATTCATGAGACAATGAGCCCAATTTCAGATTTGACAGAGGAAACGGTGCAAAGTTACAACATCACTTCACTTAAGGTTAATAGCAGGCCACCTCAAGGTGTCCCTCGGAAAAAAACAGGACATTCGTAGGTAGCGTTTCAAAATAAAAGCCCTTCAAAATCTCATTCACGAGCCAACTTCAAACCACATTTATGAGACAATGAGTCCAATTTCAGATTTGACAGACGAAACGGTGCAAAGTTACAACATCACTTCACTTCAAGTTAATAGCAGGCCACCTCAAGGTGTCCCTCGGAAAAAAACAGGACATTCGTAGGTAGCGTTTCAACATAAAAGCCCTTCAAAATCTCATTCACGAGCCAACTTCAAACCACATTTATGAGACAATGAGTCCAATTTCAGATTTGACAGAGGAAAAGGTGCAAAGTTACAACATCACTTCACTTCAGGTTAATAGCAGGCCACCTCAAGGTGTCCCTCGGAAAAAAACAGGACATTCGTAGGTAGCGTTTCAAAATAAAACCCCTTCAAAATTTCATTCACGAGCCAACTTCAAACCATATTTATTAGACAATGAGTCCAATTTCAGATTTGACAGAGGAAAAGGTGCAAAGTTACAACATCACTTCACTTAAGGTTAATAGCAGGCCACCTTAAGGTGTCCCTTGGAAAAAAACAGGACATTCGTAGGTAGCGTTTCAAAATAAAAGCCCTTCAAAATCTCATTCACGAGCCAACTTCAAACCACATTCATGAGATAATGAGCCCAATTTCAGATTTGACAGAGGACACGGTGCAAAGTTACAACATCACTTCACTTCAAGTTAATAGCAGGCCACCTCAAGGTGTCCCTCGGAAAAAAACAGGACATTCGTATGTAGCGTTACAAAATAAAAGCCCTTCAAAATCTCATTCACGAGCCAACTTCAAACCACATTTATGAGACAATGAGTCCAATTTCAGATTTGACAGAGGAAAAGGTGCAAAGTTACAACATCACTTCACTTCAGGTTAATAGCAGGCCACCTCAAGGTGTCCCTCGGAAAAAAACAGGACATTCGTAGGTAGCGTTTCAAAAGAAAAGCACTTCAAAATCTCATTCACGAGCCAATTTCAAACCACATTTATGAGACAATGAGTCCAATTTCAGATTTGACAGAGGAAACGGTGCAAAGTTACAACATCACTTCACTTCAAGTTAATAGCAGGCCACCTCAAGGTGTCCCTCGGAAAAAAACAGGAAATTCGTAGGTAGCGTTTCAAAATAAAAGCCCTTCAAAATCTCATTCACGAGCCAACTTCAAACCACATTCATGAGACAATGAGCCCAATTTCAGATTTGACAGAGGAAACGGTGAAAAGTTACAACATCACTTCACTTAAGGTTAATAGTAGGCCACCTCAAGGTGTCCCTCGGAAAAAAAACAGGAAATTCGTAGGTAGCGTTTCAAAATAAAAGCCCTTCAAAATCTCATTCACGAGCCAACTTCAAACCACATTCATGAGACAATGAGCCCAATTTCAGATTTGACAGAGGAAACGGTGCAAAGTTACAACATCACTTCACTTCAGGTTAATAGCAGGCCACCTCAAGGTGTCCCTCTGAAAAAAACAGGACATTCGTAGGTAGCGTTTCAAAAGAAAAGCCCTTCAAAATCTCATTCACGAGCCAACTTCAAACCACATTTATGAGACAATGAGTCCAATTTCAGATTTGACAGAGGAAACGGTGCCAAGTTACAACATCACTTCACTTCCAGTTAATAGCAGGCCACCTCAAGGTGTCCCTCGGAAAAAAACAGGAAATTCGTAGGTAGCGTTTCAAAATAAAAGCCCTTCAAAATCTCATTCACGAGCCAACTTCAAACCACATTCATGAGACAATGAGTCCAATTTCAGATTAGACAGAGGAAACGATGCAAAGTTACAACATCACTTCACTTCAGGTTAATAGCAGGCCACCTCAAGGTGTCCCTCGGAAAAAAACAGGAAATTCGTAGGTAGCGTTTCAAAATAAAAGCCCTTCAAAATCTCATTCACGAGCCAACTTCAAACCACATTCATTAGACAGTGAGCCCAATTTCAGATTTGACAGAGGAAACGGTGCAAAGTTACAACATCACTTCACTTCAGGTTAATAGCAGGCCACCTCAAGGTGTCCCTCGGAAAAAAACAGGACATTCGCAGGTAGCGTTTCAAAATAAAAGCCCTTCAAAATCTCATTCACGAGCCAACTTCAAACCACATTTATGAGACAATGAGTCCAATTTCAGATTTGACAGACGAAACGGTGCAAAGTTACAACATCACTTCACTTCAAGTTAATAGCAGGCCACCTCAAGGTGTCCCTCGGAAAAAAACAGGACATTCGTAGGTAGCGTTTCAAAATAAAAGCCCTTCAAAATCTCATTCACGAGCCAACTTCAAACCACATTCATGAGACAATGAGTCCAATTTCAGATTAGACAGAGGAAACGGTGCAAAGTTTCAACATCACTTTACTTCAGGTTAATAGCAGGCCACCTCAAGGTGTCCCTCGGAAAAAAACAGGACATTCGTAGGTAGCGTTTCAAAATAAAAGCCCTTCAAAATCTCATTCACGAGCCAACTTCAAACCACATTTATTAGACAATGAGTCCAATTTCAGATTTGACAGAGGAAACGGTGCAAAGTTACAACATCACTTCACTTCAAGTTAATAGCAGGCCACCTCAAGGTGTCCCTCGGAAAAAAACATGAAATTTGTAGGTAGCGTTTCAAAATAAAAGCCCTTCAAAATCTCATTCACGAGCCAACTTCAAACCACATTCATGAGACAATGAGTCCAATTTCAGATTAGACAGAAGAATCGTTGCAAAGTTACAACATCACTTCACTTCAGGTTAATAGCAGGCCACCTCAAGGTGTCCCAAGGAAAAAAACAGGAAATTCGTAGGTAGCGTTTCAAAATAAAAGCCCTTCAAAATCTCATTCACGAGCCAACTTCAAACCACATTCATGAGACAATGAGTCCAATTTCAGATTAGACAGAAGAATCGTTGCAAAGTTACAACATCACTTCACTTCAGGTTAATAGCAGGCCACCTCAAGGTGTCCCTCGGAAAAAAACAGGAAATTCGTAGGTAGCGTTTCAAAATAAAAGCCCTTCAAAATCTCATTCACGAGCCAACTTCAAACCACATTCATGAGACAATGAGCCCAATTTCAGATTTGACAGAGGAAACGGTGCAAAGTTACAACATCACTTCACTTCAAGTTAATAGCAGGCCACCTCAAGGTGTCCATCGCAAAAAAACAGGAAATTCGTTGGTAGCGTTTCAAAATAAAAGCCCTTCAAAATCTCATTCACGAGCCAACTTCAAACCACATTCATGAGACAATGAGTCCAATTTCAGATTAGACAGAAGAATCGTTGCAAAGTTACAACATCACTTCACTTCAGGTTAATAGCAGGCCACCTCAAGGTGTCCCAAGGAAAAAAACAGGAAATTCGTAGGTAGCGTTTCAAAAAAAAAGCCCTTCAAAATCTCATTCACGAGCCAACTTCAAACCACATTCATGAGACAATGAGTCCAATTTCAGATTAGACAGAAGAATCGTTGCAAAGTTACAACATCACTTCACTTCAGGTTAATAGCAGGCCACCTCAAGGTGTCCCTCGGAAGAAAACAGGACATTCGTAGGTAGAGTTTCAAAATAAAAGCCCTTCAAAATCTCATTCACGAGCCAACTTCAAACCACATTCATGAGACAATGAGCCCAATTTCAGATTTGACAGAGGAAACGGTGCAAAGTTACAACATCACTTCACTTCAAGTTAATAGCAGGCCACCTCAAGGTGTCCATCGCAAAAAAACAGGAAATTCGTTGGTAGCGTTTCAAAATAAAAGCCCTTCAAAATCTCATTCACGAGCCAACTTCAAACCACATTTATGAGACAATGAGTCCAATTTCAGATTTGACAGAGGAAAAGGTGCAAAGTTACAACATCACTTCACTTCAGGTTAATAGCAGGCCACCTCAAGGTGTCCCTCGGAAAAAAACAGGACATTCGTAGGTAGCGTTTCAAAATAAAACCCCTTCAAAATTTCATTCACGAGCCAACTTCAAACCATATTTATTAGACAATGAGTCCAATTTCAGATTTGACAGAGGAAAAGGTGCAAAGTTACAACATCACTTCACTTAAGGTTAATAGCAGGCCACCTTAAGGTGTCCCTTGGAAAAAAACAGGACATTCGTAGGTAGCGTTTCAAAATAAAAGCCCTCCAAAATCTCATTCACGAGCCAACTTCAAACCACATTCATGAGATAATGAGCCCAATTTCAGATTTGACAGAGGAAACGGTGCAAAGTTACAACATCACTTCACTTCAAGTTAATAGCAGGCCACCTCAAGGTGTCCCTCGGAAAAAAACAGGACATTCGTATGTAGCGTTTCAAAATAAAAGCCCTTCAAAATCTCATTCACGAGCCAACTTCAAACCACATTTATGAGACAATGAGTCCAATTTCAGATTTGACAGAGGAAAAGGTGCAAAGTTACAACATCACTTCACTTCAGGTTAATAGCAGGCCACCTCAAGGTGTCCCTCGGAAAAAAACAGGACATTCGTAGGTAGCGTTTCAAAAGAAAAGCCCTTCAAAATCTCATTCACGAGCCAATTTCAAACCACATTTATGAGACAATGAGTCCAATTTCAGATTTGACAGAGGAAACGGTGCAAAGTTACAACATCACTTCGCTTCAAGTTAATAGCAGGCCACCTCAAGGTGTCCCTCAGAAAAAAACAGGAAATTCGTAGGTAGCGTTTCAAAATAAAAGCCCTTCAAAATCTCATTCACGAGCCAACTTCAAACCACATTCATGAGACAATGAGCCCAATTTCAGATTTGACAGAGGAAACGGTGAAAAGTTACAACATCACTTCACTTAAGGTTAATAGTAGGCCACCTCAAGGTGTCCCTCGGAAAAAAAACAGGAAATTCGTAGGTAGCGTTTCAAAATAAAAGCCCTTCAAAATCTCATTCACGAGCCAACTTCAAACCACATTTATGAGACAATGAGTCCAATTTCAGATTTGACAGAGGAAACGGTGCAAAGTTACAACATCACTTCACTTCAAGTTAATAGCAGACAACCTCAAGGTGTCCCTCGGAAAAAAACAGGACAGTCGTAGGTAGCGTTTCAAAATAAAAGTACTTCAAAATCTCATTCACGAGCCAACTTCAAACCACATTCATGAGACAATGAGCCCAATTTCAGATTTGACAGAGGAAACGGTGCAAAGTTACAACATCACTTCACTTCAGGTTAATAGCAGGCCACCTCAAGGTGTCCCTCTGAAAAAAACAGGACATTCGTAGGTAGCGTTTCAAAATAAAAGCCCTTCAAAATCTCATTCTCGAGCCAACTTCAAACCACATTTATGAGACAATGAGTCCAATTTCAGATTTGACAGAGGAAACGGTGCAAAGTTACAACATCACTTCACTTCAAGTTAATAGCAGGCCACCTCAAGGTGTCCCTCGGAAAAAAACAGGAAATTCGTAGGTAGCGTTTCAAAATAAAAGCCCTTCAAAATCTCATTCACGAGCCAACTTCAAACCACATTCATGAGACAATGAGCCCAATTTCAGATTTGACAGAGGAAACGGTGCAAAGTTACAACATCACTTCACTTAAGGTTAATAGTAGGCTACCTCAAGGTGTCCCTCGGAAAAAAACAGGAAAATCTTAGGTAGCGTTTCAAAATAAAAGCCCTTCAAAATCTCATTCACGAGCCAACTTCAAACCACATTCATGAGACAATGAGCCCAATTTCAGATTTGACAGAGGAAACGGTGCAAAGTTACAACATCACTTCACTTAAGGTTAATAGCAGGCCACCTCAAGGTGTCCCTCGGAAAAAAACAGGACATTCGTAGGTAGCGTTTCAAAATAAAAGCCCTTCAAAATCTCATTCACGAGCCAACTTCAAACCACATTTATGAGACAATGAGTCCAATTTCAGATTTGACAGACGAAACGGTGCAAAGTTACAACATCACTTCACTTCAAGTTAATAGCAGGCCACCTCAAGGTGTCCCTCGGAAAAAAACAGGACATTTGTAGGTAGCGTTTCAAAATAAAAGCCCTTCAAAATCTCATTCACGAGCCAACTTCAAACCACATTTATGAGACAATGAGTCCAATTTCAGATTTGACAGAGGAAAAGGTGCAAAGTTACAACATCACTTCACTTCAGGTTAATAGCAGGCCACCTCAAGGTGTCCCTCGGAAAAAAACAGGACATTCGTAGGTAGCGTTTCAAAATAAAACCCCTTCAAAATTTCATTCACGAGCCAACTTCAAACCATATTTATTAGACAATGAGTCCAATTTCAGATTTGACAGAGGAAAAGGTGCAAAGTTACAACATCACTTCACTTAAGGTTAATAGCAGGCCACCTTAAGGTGTCCCTTGGAAAAAAACAGGACATTCGTAGGTAGCGTTTCAAAATAAAAGCCCTTCAAAATCTCATTCACGAGCCAACTTCAAACCACATTCATGAGATAATGAGCCCAATTTCAGATTTGACAGAGTACACGGTGCAAAGTTACAACATCACTTCACTTCAAGTTAATAGCAGGCCACCTCAAGGTGTCCCTCGGAAAAAAACAGGACATTCGTATGTAGCGTTTCAAAATAAAAGCCCTTCAAAATCTCATTCACGAGCCAACTTCAAACCACATTTATGAGACAATGAGTCCAATTTCAGATTTGACAGAGGAAAAGGTGCAAAGTTACAACATCACTTCACTTCAGGTTAATAGCAGGCCACCTCAAGGTGTCCCTCGGCAAAAAACAGGACATTCGTAGGTAGCGTTTCAAAAGAAAAGCACTTCAAAATCTCATTCACGAGCCAATTTCAAACCACATTTATGAGACAATGAGTCCAATTTCAGATTTGACAGAGGAAACGGTGCAAAGTTACAACATCACTTCACTTCAAGTTAATAGCAGGCCACCTCAAGGTGTCCCTCGGAAAAAAACAGGAAATTCGTAGGTAGCGTTTCAAAATAAAAGCCCTTCAAAATCTCATTCACGAGCCAACTTCAAACCACATTTATGAGACAATGAGTCCAATTTCAGATTTGACAGAGGAAACGGTGAAAAGTTACAACATCACTTCACTTCCAGTTAATAGCAGGCCACCTCAAGGTGTCCCTCGGAAAAAAACAGGAAATTCGTAGGTAGCGTTTCAAAATAAAAGCCCTTCAAAATCTCATTCACGAGCCAACTTCAAACCACATTCATGAGACAATGAGTCCAATTTCAGATTAGACAGAGGAAACGATGCAAAGTTACAACATCACTTCACTTCAGGTTAATAGCAGGCCACCTCAAGGTGTCCCTCGGAAAAAAACAGGAAATTCGTAGGTAGCGTTTCAAAATAAAAGCCCTTCAAAATCTCATTCACGAGCCAACTTCAAACCACATTCATGAGACAATGAGCCCAATTTCAGATTTGACAGAGGAAACGGTGCAAAGTTACAACATCACTTCACTTAAGGTTAAAGCAGGCCACCTCAAGGTGTCCCTCGGAAAAAAACAGGACATTCGTAGGTAGCGTTTCAAAATAAAAGCCCTTCAAAATCTCATTCACGAGCCAACTTCAAACCACATTCATTAGACAATGAGCCCAATTTCAGATTTGACAGAGGAAACGGTGCAAAGTTACAACATCACTTCACTTCAAGTTAATAGCAGGCCACCTCAAGGTGTCCGTCGGAAAAAAACAGGACATTCGCAGGTAGCGTTTCAAAATAAAAGCCCTTCAAAATCTCATTCACGAGCCAACTTCAAACCACATTTATGAGACAATGAGTCCAATTTCAGATTTGACAGACGAAACGGTGCAAAGTTACAACATCACTTCACTTCAAGTTAATAGCAGGCCACCTCAAGGTGTCCCTCGGAAAAAAACAGGACATTCGTAGGTAGCGTTTCAAAATAAAAGCCCTTCAAAATCTCATTCACGAGCCAACTTCAAACCACATTCATGAGACAATGAGTCCAATTTCAGATTAGACAGAGGAAACGGTGCAAAGTTTCAACATCACTTCACTTCAGGTTAATAGCAGGCCACCTCAAGGTGTCCCTCGGAAAAAAACAGGAAATTCGTAGGTAGCGTTTCAAAATAAAAGCCCTTCAAAATCTCATTCACGAGCCAACTTCAAACCACATTCATGAGACAATGAGTCCAATTTTAGATTTGACAGAGGAAACGGTGCAAAGTTACAACATCACTTCACTTCAAGTTAATAGCAGGCCACCTCAAGGTGTCCATCGCAAAAAAACAGGAAATTCGTAGGTAGCGTTTCAAAATAAAAGCCCTTCAAAATCTCATTCACGAGCCAACTTCAAACCACATTCATGAGATAATGAGCCCAATTTCAGATTTGACAGAGGACACGGTGCAAAGTTACAACATCACTTCACTTCAAGTTAATAGCAGGCCACCTCAAGGTGTCCCTCGGAAAAAAACAGGACATTCGTATGTAGCGTTTCAAAATAAAAGCTTTTCAAAATCTCATTCACGAGCCAACTTCAAACCACATTTATGAGACAATGAGTCCAATTTCAGATTTGACAGAGGAAAAGGTGCAAAGTTACAACATCACTTCACTTCAGGTTAATAGCAGGCCACCTCAAGGTGTCCCTCGGAAAAAAACAGGAAATTCGTAGGTAGCGTTTCAAAATAAAAGCCCTTCAAAATCTCATTCACGAGCCAACTTCAAACCACATTTATTAGACAATGAGTCCAATTTCAGATTTGACAGAGGAAACGGTGCAAAGTTACAACATCACTTCACTTCAAGTTAATAGCAGGCCACCTCAAGGTGTCCCTCGGAAAAAAACATGAAATTTGTAGGTAGCGTTTCAAAATAAAAGCCCTTCAAAATCTCATTCACGAGCCAACTTCAAACCACATTCATGAGACAATGAGTCCAATTTCAGATTAGACAGAAGAATCGTTGCAAAGTTACAACATCACTTCACTTCAGGTTAATAGCAGGCCACCTCAAGGTGTCCCAAGGAAAAAAACAGGAAATTCGTATGTAGCGTTTCAAAATAAAAGCCCTTCAAAATCTCATTCACGAGCCAACTTCAAACCACATTCATGAGACAATGAGTCCAATTTCAGATTAGACAGAAGAATCGTTGCAAAGTTACAACATCACTTCACTTAAGGTTAATAGCAGGCCAACTCAAGGTGTCCCTCGGAAAAAAACAGGACATTCGTAGATAGCGTTTCAAAATAAAAGCCCTTCAAAATCTTATTCACGAGCCAACTTCAAACCACATTTATGAGACAATGAGTCCAATTTCAGATTTGACAGAGGAAACGGTGCAAAGTTACAACATCACTTCACTTCAAGTTAATAGCAGACAACCTCAAGGTGTCCCTCGGAAAAAAACAGGACATTCGTAGGTAGCGTTTCAAAATAAAAGCCCTTCAAAATCTCATTCACGAGCCAACTTCAAACCACATTTATTAGACAATGAGTCCAATTTCAGATTTGACAGACGAAACGGTGCAAAGTTACAACATCACTTCACTTCAAGTTAATAGCAGGCCACCTCAAGGTGTCCCTCGGAAAAAAACATGAAATTTGTAGGTAGCGTTTCAAAATAAAAGCCCTTCAAAATCTCATTCACGAGCCAACTTCAAACCACATTCATGAGACAATGAGCCCAATTTCAGATTTGACAGAGGAAACGGTGCAAAGTTACAACATCACTTCACTTCAAGTTAATAGCAGGCCACCTCAAGGTGTCCATCGCAAAAAAACAGGAAATTCGTTGGTAGCGTTTCAAAATAAAAGCCCTTCAAAATCTCATTCACGAGCCAACTTCAAACCACATTCATGAGACAATGAGTCCAATTTCAGATTAGACAGAAGAATCGTTGCAAAGTTACAACATCACTTCACTTCAGGTTAATAGCAGGCCACCTCAAGGTGTCCCAAGGAAAAAAACAGGAAATTCGTAGGTAGCGTTTCAAAAAAAAAGCCCTTCAAAATCTCATTCACGAGCCAACTTCAAACCACATTCATGAGACAATGAGTCCAATTTCAGATTAGACAGAAGAATCGTTGCAAAGTTACAACATCACTTCACTTCAGGTTAATAGCAGGCCACCTCAAGGTGTCCCTCGGAAAAAAACAGGAAATTCGTAGGTAGCGTTTCAAAATAAAAGCCCTTCAAAATCTCATTCACGAGCCAACTTCAAACCACATTTATGAGACAATGAGCCCAATTTCAGATTTGACAGAGGAAACGGTGCAAAGTTACAACATCACTTCACTTCAAGTTAATAGCAGGCCACCTCAAGGTGTCCCTCGGAAAAAAACAGGACATTCGTAGGTAGCGTTTCAAAATAAAAGCCCTTCAAAATCTCATTCACGAGCCAACTTCAAACCACATTCATGAGACAATGAGTCCAATTTCAGATTAGACAGAGGAAACGGTGCAAAGTTTCAACATCACTTCACTTCAGGTTAATAGCAGGCCACCTCAAGGTGTCCCTCGGAAAAAAACAGGAAATTCGTAGGTAGCGTTTCAAAATAAAAGCCCTTCAAAATCTCATTCACGAGCCAACTTCAAACCACATTTATTAGACAATGAGTCCAATTTCAGATTTGACAGACGAAACGGTGCAAAGTTACAACATCACTTCACTTCAAGTTAATAGCAGGCCACCTCAAGGTGTCCCTCGGAAAAAAACAGGAAATTCGTAGGTAGCGTTTCAAAATAAAAGCCCTTCAAAATCTCATTCACGAGCCAACTTCAAACCACATTCATGAGACAATGAGCCCAATTTCAGATTTGACAGAGGAAACGGTGCAAAGTTACAACATCACTTCACTTCAAGTTAATAGCAGGCCACCTCAAGGTGTCCATCGCAAAAAAACAGGAAATTCGTTGGTAGCGTTTCAAAATAAAAGCCCTTCAAAATCTCATTCACGAGCCAACTTCAAACCACATTCATGAGACAATGAGTCCAATTTCAGATTAGACAGAAGAATCGTTGCAAAGTTACAACATCACTTCACTTCAGGTTAATAGCAGGCCACCTCAAGGTGTCCCAAGGAAAAAAACAGGAAATTCGTAGGTAGCGTTTAAAAAAAAAAGCCCTTCAAAATCTCATTCACGAGCCAACTTCAAACCACATTCATGAGACAATGAGTCCAATTTCAGATTAGACAGAAGAATCGTTGCAAAGTTACAACATCACTTCACTTCAGGTTAATAGCAGGCCACCTCAAGGTGTCCCTCGGAAAAAAACAGGAAATTCGTAGGTAGCGTTTCAAAATAAAAGCCCTTCAAAATCTCATTCACGAGCCAACTTCAAACCACATTTATGAGACAATGAGCCCAATTTCAGATTTGACAGAGGAAACGGTGCAAAGTTACAACATCACTTCACTTCAAGTTAATAGCAGGCCACCTCAAGGTGTCCATCGCAAAAAAACAGGAAATTTGTAGGTAGCGTTTCAAAATAAAAGCCCTTCAAAATCTCATTCACGAGCCAACTTCAAACCACATTCATGAGATAATGAGCCCAATTTCAGATTTGACAGAGGACACGGTGCAAAGTTACAACATCACTTCACTTCAAGTTAATAGCAGGCCACCTCAAGGTGTCCCTCGGAAAAAAACAGGACATTCGTATGTAGCGTTTCAAAATAAAAGCCCTTCAAAATCTCATTCACGAGCCAACTTCAAACCACATTTATGAGACAATGAGTCCAATTTCAGATTTGACAGAGGAAAAGGTGCAAAGTTACAACATCACTTCACTTCAGGTTAATAGCAGGCCACCTCAAGGTGTCCCTCGGAAAAAAACAGGACATTCGTAGGTAGCGTTTCAAAAGAAAAGCACTTCAAAATCTCATTCACGAGCCAATTTCAAACCACATTTATGAGACAATGAGTCCAATTTCAGATTTGACAGAGGAAACGGTGCAAAGTTACAACATCACTTCACTTCAAGTTAATAGCAGGCCACCTCAAGGTGTCCCTCGGAAAAAAACAGGAAATTCGTAGGTAGCGTTTCAAAATAAAAGCCCTTCAAAATCTCATTCACGAGCCAACTTCAAACCACATTCATGAGACAATGAGCCCAATTTCAGATTTGACAGAGGAAACGGTGAAAAGTTACAACATCACTTCACTTAAGGTTAATAGTAGGCCACCTCAAGGTGTCCCTCGGAAAAAAAACAGGAAATTCGTAGGTAGCGTTTCAAAATAAAAGCCCTTCAAAATCTCATTCACGAGCCAACTTCAAACCACATTCATGAGACAATGAGCCCAATTTCAGATTTGACAGAGGAAACGGTGCAAAGTTACAACATCACTTCACTTCAGGTTAATAGCAGGCCACCTCAAGGTGTCCCTCTGAAAAAAACAGGACATTCTTAGGTAGCATTTCAAAAGAAAAGCCCTTCAAAATCTCATTCACGAGCCAACTTCAAACCACATTTATGAGACAATGAGTCCAATTTCAGATTTGACAGAGGAAACGGTGCAAAGTTACAACATCACTTCACTTCCAGTTAATAGCAGGCCACCTCAAGGTGTCCCTCGGAAAAAAACAGGAAATTCGTAGGTAGCGTTTCAAAATAAAAGCCCTTCAAAATCTCATTCACGAGCCAACTTCAAACCACATTCATGAGACAATGAGTCCAATTTCAGATTAGACAGAGGAAACGATGCAAAGTTACAACATCACTTCACTTCAGGTTAATAGCAGGCCACCTCAAGGTGTTCCTTGGAAAAAAACAGGAAATTCGTAGGTAGCGTTTCAAAATAAAAGCCCTTCAAAATCTCATTCACGAGCCAACTTCAAACCACATTCATGAGACAATGAGCCCAATTTCAGATTTGACAGAGGAAACGGTGCAAAGTTACAACATCACTTCACTTAAGGTTAAAGCAGGCCACCTCAAGGTGTCCCTCGGAAAAAAACAGGACATTCGTAGGTAGCGTTTCAAAATAAAAGCCCTTCAAAATCTCATTCAGGAGCCAACTTCAAACCACATTCATTAGACAATGAGCCCAATTTCAGATTTGACAGAGGAAACGGTGCAAAGTTACAACATCACTTCACTTCAAGTTAATAGCAGGCCACCTCAAGGTGTCCGTCGTAAAAAAACAGGACATTCGCAGGTAGCGTTTCAAAATAAAAGCCCTTCAAAATCTCATTCACGAGCCAACTTCAAACCACATTTATGAGACAATGAGTCCAATTTCAGATTTGACAGACGAAACGGTGCAAAGTTACAACATCACTTCACTTCAAGTTAATAGCAGGCCACCTCAAGGTGTCCCTCGGAAAAAAACAGGACATTCGTAGGTAGCGTTTCAAAATAAAAGCCCTTCAAAATCTCATTCACGAGCCAACTTCAAACCACATTCATGAGACAATGAGTCCAATTTCAGATTAGATAGAGGAAACGGTGCAAAGTTTCAACATCACTTCACTTCAGGTTAATAGCAGGCCACCTCAAGGTGTCCCTCGGAAAAAAACAGGAAATTCGTAGGTAGCGTTTCAAAATAAAAGCCCTTCAAAATCTCATTCACGAGCCAACTTCAAACCACATTCATGAGACAATTAGTCCAATTTCAGATTAGACAGAGGAAACGATGCAAAGTTACAACATCACTTCACTTCAGGTTAATAGCAGGCCACCTCAAGGTGTCCCTCGGAAAAAAACAGGAAATTCGTAGGTAGCGTTTCAAAATAAAAGCCCTTCAAAATCTCATTCACGAGCCAACTTCAAACCACATTCATGAGACAATGAGCCCAATTTCAGATTTGACAGAGGACACGGTGCAAAGTTACAACATCACTTCACTTAAGGTTAATAGCAGGCCAACTCAAGGTGTCCCTCGGAAAAAAACAGGACATTCGTAGGTAGCGTTTCAAAATAAAAGCCCTTCAAAATCTTATTCACGAGCCAACTTCAAACCACATTTATGAGACAATGAGTCCAATTTCAGATTTGACAGAGGAAACGGTGCAAAGTTACAACATCACTTCACTTCAAGTTAATAGCAGACAACCTCAAGGTGTCCCTCGGAAAAAAACAGGACATTCGTAGGTAGCGTTTCAAAATAAAAGCCCTTCAAAATCTCATTCACGAGCCAACTTCAAACCACATTTATTAGACAATGAGTCCAATTTCAGATTTGACAGAGGAAACGGTGCAAAGTTACAACATCACTTCACTTCAAGTTAATAGCAGGCCACCTCAAGGTGTCCCTCGGAAAAAAACATGAAATTTGTAGGTAGCGTTTCAAAATAAAAGCCCTTCAAAATCTCATTCAAGAGCCAACTTCAAACCACATTCATGAGACAATGAGTCCAATTTCAGATTAGACAGAAGAATCGTTGCAAAGTTACAACATCACTTCACTTCAGGTTAATAGCAGGCCACCTCAAGGTGTCCCAAGGAAAAAAACAGGAAATTCGTAGGTAGCGTTTCAAAATAAAAGCCCTTCAAAATCTCATTCACGAGCCAACTTCAAACCACATTCATGAGACAATGAGTCCAATTTCAGATTAGACAGAAGAATCGTTGCAAAGTTACAACATCACTTCACTTCAGGTTAATAGCAGGCCACCTCAAGGTGTCCCTCGGAAAAAAACAGGAAATTCGTAAGTAGCGTTTCAAAATAAAAGCCCTTCAAAATCTCATTCACGAGCCAACTTCAAACCACATTCATGAGACAATGAGTCCAATTTCAGATTAGACAGAAGAATCGTTGCAAAGTTACAACATCACTTCACTTCAGGTTAATAGCAGGCCACCTCAAGGTGTCCCAAGGAAAAAAACAGGAAATTCGTAGGTAGCGTTTCAAAATAAAAGCCCTTCAAAATCTCATTCACGAGCCAACTTCAAACCACATTCATGAGACAATGAGTCCAATTTCAGATTAGACAGAAGAATCGTTGCAAAGTTACAACATCACTTCACTTCAGGTTAATAGCAGGCCACCTCAAGGTGTCCCTCGGAAAAAAACAGGAAATTCGTAGGTAGCGTTTCAAAATAAAAGCCCTTCAAAATCTCATTCACGAGCCAACTTCAAACCACATTCATTAGACAATGAGCCCAATTTCAGATTTGACAGAGGAAACGGTGCAAAGTTACAACATCACTTCACTTCAAGTTAATAGCAGGCCACCTCAAGGTGTCCATCGCAAAAAAACAGGAAATTCGTTGGTAGCGTTTCAAAATAAAAGCCCTTCAAAATCTCATTCACGAGCCAACTTCAAACCACATTTATGAGACAATGAGCCCAATTTCAGATTTGACAGAGGAAACGGTGCAAAGTTACAACATCACTTCACTTAAGGTTAATAGTAGGCCACCTCAAGGTGTCCCTCGGAAAAAAACAGGAAATTCGTAGGTAGCGTTTTAAAATAAAAGCCCTTCAAAATCTCATTCACGAGCCAACTTCAAATCACATTCATGAGACAATGAGCCCAATTTCAGATTTGACAGAGGAAACGGTTTAAAGTTACAACATCACTTCACTTAAGGTTAATAGCAGGCCACCTCAAGGTGTCCCTCAGAAAAAAACAGGAAATTCGTAGGTAGCGTTTCAAAATAAAAGCCCTTCAAAATCTCATTCACGAGCCAACTTCAAACCACATTCATGAGACAATGAGCCCAATTTCAGATTTGACAGAGGAAACGGTGCAAAGTTACAACATCACTTCACTTAAGGTTAATAGCAGGCCACCTCAAGGTGTCCCTCGGAAAAAAAACAGGACATTCGTAGGTAGCGTTTCAAAATAAAACCCTTCAAAATCTCATTCACGAGCCAACTTCAAACCACATTTATGAGACAATGAGTCCAATTTCAGATTTGACAGAGGAAAAGGTGCAAAGTTACAACATCACTTCACTTCAAGTTAATAGCAGGCCACCTCAAGGTGTCCCTCGGAAAAAAACAGGAAATTCGTAGATAGTGTTTCAAAATAAAAGCCCTTCAAAATCTCATTCACGAGCCAACTTCAAACCACATTCATGAGACAATGAGCCCAATTTCCGATTTGACAGAGGAAACGGTGCAAAGTTACAACATCACTTCAGGTTAATAGCAGGCCACCTCAAGGTGTCCCTCGGAAAAAAACAGGAGATTCGTAGGTAGCGTTTCAAAATAAAAGCCCTTCAAAATCTCATTCACGAGCCAACTTCAAACCACATTTATGAGACAATGAGTCCAATTTCAGATTTGACAGAGGAAACGGTGCAAAGTTACAACATCACTTCACTTCAGGTTAATAGCAGGCCACCACAAGGTGTCCCTCTGAAAAAAACAGGAAATTCGTAGGTAGCGTTTCAAAATAAAAGCCCTTCAAAATCTCATTCACGAGCCAACTTCAAACCACATTCATGAGACAATGAGTACAATTTCAGATTTGACAGAGGAAACGGTGCAAAGTTACAACATCACTTCACTTAAGGTTAATAGCAGGCTACCTCAAGGTGTCCCTCGGAAAAAAACAGGAAATTTGTAGGTAGCGTTTCAAAATAAAAGCCCTTCAAAATCTCATTCACGAGCCAACTTCAAACCACATTCATGAGACAAAGAGTCCAATTTCAGATTAGACAGAAGAATCGTTGCAAAGTTACAACATCACTTCACTTCAGGTTAATAGCAGGCCACCTCAAGGTGTCCCAAGGAAAAAAACAGGAAATTCGTAGGTAGCGTTTCAAAATAAAAGCCCTTCAAAATCTCATTCACGAGCCAACTTCAAACCACATTCATGAGACAATGAGTCCAATTTCAGATTAGACAGAAGAATCGTTGCAAAGTTACAACATCACTTCACTTCAGGTTAATAGCAGGCCACCTCAAGGTGTCCCTCGGAAAAAAACAGGAAATTCGTAGGTAGCGTTTCAAAATAAAAGCCCTTCAAAATCTCATTCACGAGCCAACTTCAAACCACATTCATGAGACAATGAGCCCAATTTCAGATTTGACAGAGGAAACGGTGCAAAGTTACAACATCACTTCACTTCAAGTTAATAGCAGGCCACCTCAAGGTGTCCATCGCAAAATAACAGGAAATTCGTTGGTAGCGTTTCAAAATAAAAGCCCTTCAAAATCTCATTCACGAGCCAACTTCAAACCACATTTATGAGACAATGAGCCCAATTTCAGATTTGACAGAGGAAACGGTGCAAAGTTACAACATCACTTCACTTAAGGTTAATAGTAGGCCACCTCAAGGTGTCCCTCGGAAAAAAACAGGAAATTCGTAGGTAGCGTTTTAAAATAAAAGCCCTTCAAAATCTCATTCACGAGCCAACTTCAAATCACATTCATGAGACAATGAGCCCAATTTCAGATTTGACAGAGGAAACGGTTTAAAGTTACAACATCACTTCACTTAAGGTTAATAGCAGGCCACCTCAAGGTGTCCCTCAGAAAAAAACAGGAAATTCGTAGGTAGCGTTTCAAAATAAAAGCCCTTCAAAATCTCATTCACGAGCCAAATTCAAACCACATTCATGAGACAATGAGCCCAATTTCAGATTTGACAGAGGAAACGGTGCAAAGTTACAACATCACTTCACTTAAGGTTAATAGCAGGCCACCTCAAGGTGTCCCTCGGAAAAAAAACAGGACATTCGTAGGTAGCGTTTCAAAATAAAACCCTTCAAAATCTCATTCACGAGCCAACTTCAAACCACATTTATGAGACAATGAGTCCAATTTCAGATTTGACAGAGGAAAAGGTGCAAAGTTACAACATCACTTCACTTCAAGTTAATAGCAGGCCACCTCAAGGTGTCCCTCGGAAAAAAACAGGAAATTCGTAGATAGTGTTTCAAAATAAAAGCCCTTCAAAATCTCATTCACGAGCCAACTTCAAACCACATTCATGAGACAATGAGCCCAATTTCCGATTTGACAGAGGAAACGGTGCAAAGTTACAACATCACTTCAGGTTAATAGCAGGCCACCTCAAGGTGTCCCTCGGAAAAAAACAGGAAATTCGTAGGTAGCGTTTCAAAATAAAAGCCCTTCAAAATCTCATTCACGAGCCAACTTCAAACCACATTCATGAGACAATGAGCCCAATTTCAGATTTGACAGAGGAAACGGTGCAAAGTTACAACATCACTTCAGGTTAATAGCAGGCCACCTCAAGGTATCCCTCGGAAAAAAACAGGAAATTCGTAGGTAGCGTTTCAAAATAAAAGCCCTTCAAAATCTCATTCACGAGCCAACTTCAAACCACATTCATGAGACAATGAGTCCAATTTCAGATTAGACAGAAGAATCGTTGCAAAGTTACAACATCACTTCACTTCAGGTTAATAGCAGGCCACCTCAAGGTGTCCCAAGGAAAAAAACAGGAAATTCGTAGGTAGCGTTTCAAAATAAAAGCCCTTCAAAATCTCATTCACGAGCCAACTTCAAACCACATTCATGAGACAATGAGTCCAATTTCAGATTAGACAGAAGAATCGTTGCAAAGTTACAACATCACTTCACTTCAGGTTAATAGCAGGCCACCTCAAGGTGTCCCTCGGAAAAAAACAGGAAATTCGTAGGTAGCGTTTCAAAATAAAAGCCCTTCAAAATCTCATTCACGAGCCAACTTCAAACCACATTCATGAGACAATGAGCCCAATTTCAGATTTGACAGAGGAAACGGTGCAAAGTTACAACATCACTTCACTTCAAGTTAATAGCAGGCCACCTCAAGGTGTCCATCGCAAAAAAACAGGAAATTCGTTGGTAGCGTTTCAAAATAAAAGCCCTTCAAAATCTCATTCACGAGCCAACTTCAAATCACATTCATGAGACAATGAGCCCAATTTCAGATTTGACAGAGGAAACGGTTTAAAGTTACAACATCACTTCACTTAAGGTTAATAGCAGGCCACCTCAAGGTGTCCCTCAGAAAAAAACAGGAAATTCGTAGGTAGCGTTTCAAAATAAAAGCCCTTCAAAATCTCATTCACGAGCCAACTTCAAACCACATTCATGAGACAATGAGCCCAATTTCAGATTTGACAGAGGAAACGGTGCAAAGTTACAACATCACTTCACTTAAGGTTAATAGCAGGCCACCTCAAGGTGTCCCTCGGAAAAAAAACAGGACATTCGTAGGTAGCGTTTCAAAATAAAACCCTTCAAAATCTCATTCACGAGCCAACTTCAAACCACATTTATGAGACAATGAGTCCAATTTCAGATTTGACAGAGGAAAAGGTGCAAAGTTACAACATCACTTCACTTCAAGTTAATAGCAGGCCACCTCAAGGTGTCCCTCGGAAAAAAACAGGAAATTCGTAGATAGTGTTTCAAAATAAAAGCCCTTCAAAATCTCATTCACGAGCCAACTTCAAACCACATTCATGAGACAATGAGCCCAATTTCCGATTTGACAGAGGAAACGGTGCAAAGTTACAACATCACTTCAGGTTAATAGCAGGCCACCTCAAGGTGTCCCTCGGAAAAAAACAGGAAATTCGTAGGTAGCGTTTCAAAATAAAAGCCCTTCAAAATCTCATTCACGAGCCAACTTCAAACCACATTTATGAGACAATGAGTCCAATTTCAGATTTGACAGAGGAAACGGTGCAAAGTTACAACATCACTTCACTTCAGGTTAATAGCAGGCCACCTCAAGGTGTCCCTCTGAAAAAAACAGGAAATTCGTAGGTAGCGTTTCAAAATAAAAGCCCTTCAAAATCTCATTCACGAGCCAACTTCAAACCACATTCATGAGACAATGAGTCCAATTTCAGATTAGACAGAAGAATCGTTGCAAAGTTACAGCATCACTTCACTTCAGGTTAATAGCAGGCCACCTCAAGGTGTCCCTCGGAAAAAAACAGGAAATTCGTAGGTAGCGTTTCAAAATAAAAGCCCTTCAAAATCTCATTCACGAGCCAACTTCAAAACACATTCATGAGACAATGAGTCCAATTTCAGATTAGACAGAAGAATCGTTGCAAAGTTACAACATCACTTCACTTCAGGTTAATAGCAGGCCACCTCAAGGTGTCCCTCGGAAAAAAACAGGAAATTCGTAGGTAGCGTTTCAAAATAAAAGCCCTTCAAAATCTCATTCACGAGCCAACTTCAAACCACATTCATGAGACAATGAGCCCAATTTCAGATTTGACAGAGGAAACGGTGCAAAGTTACAACATCACTTCACTTAAGGTTAATAGTAGGCCACCTCAAGGTGTCCCTCGGAAAAAAACAGGAAATTCGTATTTAGCGTTTTAAAATAAAAGCCCTTCAAAATCTCATTCACGAGCCAACTTCAAATCACATTCATGAGACAATGAGCCCAATTTCCGATTTGACAGAGGAAACGGTGCAAAGTTACAAAATCACTTCAGGTTAATAGCAGGCCACCTCAAGGTGTCCCTCGGAAAAAAACAGGAAATTCGTAGGTAGCGTTTCAAAATAAAAGCCCTTCAAAATCTCATTCACGAGCCAACTTCAAACCACATTCATGAGACAATGAGCCCAATTTCCGATTTGACAGAGGAAACGGTGCAAAGTTACAACATCACTTCACTTAAGGTTAATAGCAGGCCACCTCAAGGTGTCCCTCGGAAAAAAACAGGAAATTCGTAGGTAGCGTTTCAAAATAAAAGCCCTTCAAAATCTCATTCACGAGCCAACTTCAAACCACATTTATGAGACAATGAGTCCAATTTCAGATTTGACAGAGGAAAGGTGCAAAGTTACAACATCACTTCACTTCAGGTTAATAGCAGGCCACCTCAAGGTGTCCCTCTGAAAAAAACAGGAAATTCGTAGGTAGCGTTTCAAAATAAAAGCCCTTCAAAATCTCATTCACGAGCCAACTTCAAACCACATTCATGAGACAATGAGTTCAATTTCAGATTTGACAGAGGAAACGGTGCAAAGTTACAACATCACTTCACTTCAAGTTAATAGCAGGCCACCTCAAGGTGTCCCTCGGAAAAAAACAGGAAATTCGTAGATAGCGTTTCAAAATAAAAGCCCTTCAAAATCTCATTCACGAGCCAACTTCAAACCACATTTATGAGACAATGAGTCCAATTTCAGATTTGACAGAGGAAATGGTGCAAAGTTACAACATCACTTCACTTCAAGTCAATAGCAGGCCACCTCAAGGTGTCCCTCGGAAAAAAATAGGAAATTCGTAGGTAGCGTTTCAAAATAAAAGCCCTTCAAAATCTCATTCACGAGCCAACTTCAAACCACATTTATGAGACAATGAGTACAATTTCAGATTTGACAGAGGAAACGGTGCAAAGTTACAACATCACTTCAGGTTAATAGCAGGCCACCTCAAGGTGTCCCTCGGAAAAAAACAGGAAATTCGTAGGTAGCGTTTCAAAATAAAAGCCCTTCAAAATCTCATTCACGAGCCAACTTCAAATCACATTTATGAGACAATGAGTCCAATTTCAGATTAGACAGAGGAATCGGTGCAAAGTTACAACATCACTTCACTGCAAGTTAATAGCAGGCCACCTCAAGGTGTCCCTCAGAAAAAAACAGGAAATTCGTAGGTAGCGTTTCAAAATAAAAGCCCTTCAAAATCTCATTCACGAGCCAACTTCAAACCACATTCATGAGACAATGAGCCCAATTTCCGATTTGACAGAGGAAACGGTGCAAAGTTACAACATCACTTCAGGTTAATAGCAGGCCACCTCAAGGTGTCCCTCGGAAAAAAACAGGAAATTCGTAGGTAGCGTTTCAAAATAAAAGCCCTTCAAAATCTCATTCACGAGCCAACTTCAAATCACATTTATGAGACAATGAGTCCAATTTCAGATTAGACAGAGGAATCGGTGCAAAGTTACAACATCACTTCACTGCAAGTTAATAGCAGGCCACCTCAAGGTGTCCCTCAGAAAAAAACAGGAAATTCGTAGGTAGCGTTTCAAAATAAAAGCCCTTCAAAATCTCATTCACGAGCCAACTTCAAACCACATTCATGAGACAATGAGTCCAATTTCAGATTAGACAGAGGAAACGGTGCAAAGTTACAACATCACTTCACTTCAGGTTAATAGCAGGCCACCTCAAGGTGTCCCTCGGAAAAAAACAGGAAATTCGTAGGTAGCGTTTCAAAATAAAAGCCCTTCAAAATCTCATTCACGAGCCAACTTCAAACCACATTCATGAGACAATGAGTCCAATTTCAGATTAGACAGAGGAAACGATGCAAAGTTACAACATCACTTCACTTCAGGTTAATAGCAGGCCACCTCAAGGTGTCCCTCGGAAAAAAACAGGAAATTCGTAGGTAGCGTTTCAAAATAAAAGCCCTTCAAAATCTCATTCACGAGCCAACTTCAAACCACATTCATGAGACAATGAGCCCAATTTCAGATTTGACAGAGGAAACGGTGCAAAGTTTCAACATCACTTCACTTAAGGTTAATAGCAGGCCACCTCAAGGTGTCCCTCGGAAAAAAACAGGACATTCGTAGGTAGCGTTTCAAAATAAAAGCCCTTCAAAATCTCATTCACGAGCCAACTTCAAACCACATTTATTAGACAATGAGTCCAATTTCAGATTTGACAGAGGAAACGATGCAAAGTTACAACATCACTTCACTTCAAGTTAATAGCAGGCCACCTCAAGGTGTCCCTCGGAAAAAAACATGAAATTTGTAGGTAGCGTTTCAAAATAAAAGCCCTTCAAAATCTCATTCACGAGCCAACTTCAAACCACATTCATGAGACAATGAGTCCAATTTCAGATTTGACAGAGGAAACGGTGCAAAGTTACAACATCACTTCACTTCAAGTTAATAGCAGGCCACCTCAAGGTGTCCCTCGGAAAAAAACAGGAAATTCGTAGGTAGCGTTTTAAAATAAAAGCCCTTCAAAATCTCATTCACGAGCCAACTTCAAATCACATTCATGAGACAATGAGCCCAATTTCAGATTTGACAGAGGAAACGGTTTAAAGTTACAACATCACTTCACTTAAGGTTAATAGCAGGCCACCTCAAGGTGTCCCTCAGAAAAAAACAGGAAATTCGTAGGTAGCGTTTCAAAATAAAAGCCCTTCAAAATCTCATTCACGAGCCAACTTCAAACCACATTCATGAGACAATGAGCCCAATTTCAGATTTGACAGAGGAAACGGTGCAAAGTTACAACATCACTTCACTTAAGGTTAATAGCAGGCCACCTCAAGGTGTCCCTCGGAAAAAAAACAGGACATTCGTAGGTAGCGTTTCAAAATAAAACCCTTCAAAATCTCATTCACGAGCCAACTTCAAACCACATTTATGAGACAATGAGTCCAATTTCAGATTTGACAGAGGAAAAGGTGCAAAGTTACAACATCACTTCACTTCAAGTTAATAGCAGGCCACCTCAAGGTGTCCCTCGGAAAAAAACAGAAAATTCGTAGATAGTGTTTCAAAATAAAAGCCCTTCAAAATCTCATTCACGAGCCAACTTCAAACCACATTCATGAGACAATGAGCCCAATTTCCGATTTGACAGAGGAAACGGTGCAAAGTTACAAAATCACTTCAGGTTAATAGCAGGCCACCTCAAGGTGTCCCTCGGAAAAAAACAGGAAATTCGTAGGTAGCGTTTCAAAATAAAAGCCCTTCAAAATCTCATTCACGAGCCAACTTCAAACCACATTTATGAGACAATGAGTCCAATTTCAGATTTGACAGAGGAAACGGTGCAAAGTTACAACATCACTTCACTTCAGGTTAATAGCAGGCCACCTCAAGGTGTCCCTCGGAAAAAAACAGGAAATTTGTAGGTAGCGTTTCAAAATAAAAGCCCTTCAAAATCTCATTCACGAGCCAACTTCAAAACACATTCATGAGACAATGAGTCCAATTTCAGATTAGACAGAAGAATCGTTGCAAAGTTACAACATCACTTCACTTCAGGTTAATAGCAGGCCACCTCAAGGTGTCCCTCGGAAAAAAACAGGAAATTCGTAGGTAGCGTTTCAAAATAAAAGCCCTTCAAAATCTCATTCACGAGCCAACTTCAAACCACATTCATGAGACAATGAGCCCAATTTCAGATTTGACAGAGGAAACGGTGCAAAGTTACAACATCACTTCACTTAAGGTTAATAGTAGGCCACCTCAAGGTGTCCCTCGGAAAAAAACAGGAAATTCGTAGGTAGCGTTTTAAAATAAAAGCCCTTCAAAATCTCATTCACGAGCCAACTTCAAATCACATTCATGAGACAATGAGCCCAATTTCCGATTTGACAGAGGAAACGGTGCAAAGTTACAAAATCACTTCAGGTTAATAGCAGGCCACCTCAAGGTGTCCCTCGGAAAAAAACAGGAAATTCGTAGGTAGCGTTTCAAAATAAAAGCCCTTCAAAATCTCATTCACGAGCCAACTTCAAACCACATTTATGAGACAATGAGTCCAATTTCAGATTTGACAGAGGAAACGGTGCAAAGTTACAACATCACTTCACTTCAGGTTAATAGCAGGCCACCTCAAGGTGTCCCTCGGAAAAAAACAGGAAATTTGTAGGTAGCGTTTCAAAATAAAAGCCCTTCAAAATCTCATTCACGAGCCAACTTCAAACCACATTCATGAGACAATGAGTCCAATTTCAGATTAGACAGAAGAATCGTTGCAAAGTTACAACATCACTTCACTTAAGGTTAATAGTAGGCCACCTCAAGGTGTCCCTCGGAAAAAAACAGGAAATTCGTAGGTAGCGTTTCAAAATAAAAGCCCTTCAAAATCTCATTCACGAGCCAACTTCAAACCACATTCATGAGACAATGAGCCCAATTTCCGATTTGACAGAGGAAACGGTGCAAAGTTACAACATCACTTCAGGTTAATAGCAGGCCACCTCAAGGTGTCCCTCGGAAAAAAACAGGAAATTCGTAGGTAGCGTTTCAAAATAAAAGCCCTTCAAAATCTCATTCACGAGCCAACTTCAAACCACATTTATGAGACAATGAGTCCAATTTCAGATTTGACAGAGGAAAGGTGCAAAGTTACAACATCACTTCACTTCAGGTTAATAGCAGGCCACCTCAAGGTGTCCCTCTGAAAAAAACAGGAAATTCGTAGGTAGCGTTTCAAAATAAAAGCCCTTCAAAATCTCATTCACGAGCCAACTTCAAACCACAATCATGAGACAATGAGTTCAATTTCAGATTTGACAGAGGAAACGGTGCAAAGTTACAACATCACTTCACTTCAAGTTAATAGCAGGCCACCTCAAGGTGTCCCTCGGAAAAAAACAGGAAATTCGTAGATAGCGTTTCAAAATAAAAGCCCTTCAAAATCTCATTCACGAGCCAACTTCAAACCACATTTATGAGACAATGAGTCCAATTTCAGATTTGACAGAGGAAATGGTGCAAAGTTACAACATCACTTCACTTCAAGTCAATAGCAGGCCACCTCAAGGTGTCCCTCGGAAAAAAATAGGAAATTCGTAGGTAGCGTTTCAAAATAAAAGCCCTTCAAAATCTCATTCACGAGCCAACTTCAAACCACATTTATGAGACAATGAGTACAATTTCAGATTTGACAGAGGAAACGGTGCAAAGTTACAACATCACTTCACTTCAAGTTAATAGCAGGCCACCTCAAGGTGTCCCTCGGAAAAAAACAGGAAATTCGTAGGTAGCGTTTCAAAATAAAAGCCCTTCAAAATCTCATTCACGAGCCAACTTCAAACCACATTTATGAGACAATGAGTCCAATTTCAGATTTGACAGAGGAAAGGTGCAAAGTTACAACATCACTTCACTTCAGGTTAATAGCAGGCCACCTCAAGGTGTCCCTCTGAAAAAAACAGGAAATTCGTAGGTAGCGTTTCAAAATAAAAGCCCTTCAAAATCTCATTCACGAGCCAACTTCAAACCACAATCATGAGACAATGAGTTCAATTTCAGATTTGACAGAGGAAACGGTGCAAAGTTACAACATCACTTCACTTCAAGTTAATAGCAGGCCACCTCAAGGTGTCCCTCGGAAAAAAACAGGAAATTCGTAGATAGCGTTTCAAAATAAAAGCCCTTCAAAATCTCATTCACGAGCCAACTTCAAACCACATTTATGAGACAATGAGTCCAATTTCAGATTTGACAGAGGAAATGGTGCAAAGTTACAACATCACTTCACTTCAAGTCAATAGCAGGCCACCTCAAGGTGTCCCTCGGAAAAAAATAGGAAATTCGTAGGTAGCGTTTCAAAATAAAAGCCCTTCAAAATCTCATTCACGAGCCAACTTCAAACCACATTTATGAGACACTGAGTACAATTTCAGATTTGACAGAGGAAACGGTGCAAAGTTACAACATCACTTCACTTCAAGTTAATAGCAGGCCACCTCAAGGTGTCCCTCGGAAAAAAACAGGAAATTCGTAGGTAGCGTTTTAAAATAAAAGCCCTTCAAAATCTCATTCACGAGCCAACTTCAAACCACATTCATGAGACAATGAGCCCAATTTCCGATTTGACAGAGGAAACGGTGCAAAGTTACAACATCACTTCAGGTTAATAGCAGGCCACCTCAAGGTGTCCCTCGGAAAAAAACAGGAAATTCGTAGGTAGCGTTTCAAAATAAAAGCCCTTCAAAATCTCATTCACGAGCCAACTTCAAATCACATTTATGAGACAATGAGTCCAATTTCAGATTAGACAGAGGAATCGGTGCAAAGTTACAACATCACTTCACTGCAAGTTAATAGCAGGCCACCTCAAGGTGTCCCTCAGAAAAAAACAGGAAATTCGTAGGTAGCGTTTCAAAATAAAAGCCCTTCAAAATCTCATTCACGAGCCAACTTCAAACCACATTCATGAGACAATGAGTCCAATTTCAGATTAGACAGAGGAAACGGTGCAAAGTTACAACATCACTTCACTTCAGGTTAATAGCAGGCCACCTCAAGGTGTCCCTCGGAAAAAAACAGGAAATTCGTAGGTAGCGTTTCAAAATAAAAGCCCTTCAAAATCTCATTCACGAGCCAACTTCAAACCACATTCATGAGACAATGAGTCCAATTTCAGATTAGACAGAGGAAACGATGCAAAGTTACAACATCACTTCACTTAAGGTTAATAGCAGGCCACCTCAAGGTGTCCCTCGGAAAAAAACAGGAAATTCGTAGGTAGCGTTTCAAATTAAAAACCCTTCAAAATCTCATTCACGAGCCAACTTCAAACCACATTCATGAGACAATGAGCCCAATTTCAGATTTGACAGAGGAAACGGTGCAAAGTTACAACATCACTTCACTTCAAGTTAATAGCAGGCCACCTCAAGGTGTCCCTCGGAAAAAAACAGGACATTCGTAGGTAGCGTTTCAAAATAAAAGCCCTTCAAAATCTCATTCACGAGCCAACTTCAAACCACATTTATGAGACAATGAGTCCAATTTCAGATTTGACAGAGGAAAAGGTGCAAAGTTACAACATCACTTCACTTCAGGTTAATAGCAGGCCACCTCAAGGTGTCCCTCGGAAAAAAACAGGACATTCGTAGGTAGCGTTTCAAAAGAAAAGCCCTTCAAAATCTCATTCACGAGCCAATTTCAAACCACATTTATGAGACAATGAGTCCAATTTCAGATTTGACAGAGGAAACGGTGCAAAGTTACAACATCACTTCACTTCAAGTTAATAGCAGGCCACCTCAAGGTGTCCCTCGGAAAAAAACAGGAAATTCGTAGGTAGCGTTTCAAAATAAAAGCCCTTCAAAATCTCATTCACGAGCCAACTTCAAACCACATTCATGAGACAATGAGCCCAATTTCAGATTTGACAGAGGAAACGGTGAAAAGTTACAACATCACTTCACTTAAGGTTAATAGTAGGCCACCTCAAGGTGTCCCTCGGAAAAAAAACAGGAAATTCGTAGGTAGCGTTTCAAAATAAAAGCCCTTCAAAATCTCATTAACGAGCCAACTTCAAACCACATTTATGAGACAATGAGTCCAATTTCAGATTTGACAGAGGAAACGGTGCAAAGTTACAACATCACTTCACTTCCAGTTAATAGCAGGCCACCTCAAGGTGTCCCACGGAAAAAAACAGGAAATTCGTAGGTAGCGTTTCAAAATAAAAGCCCTTCAAAATCTCATTCACGAGCCAACTTCAAACCACATTCATGAGACAATGAGCCCAATTTCAGATTTGACAGAGGAAACGGTGCAAAGTTACAACATCACTTCACTTAAGGTTAAAGCAGGCCACCTCAAGGTGTCCCTCGGAAAAAAACAGGACATTCGTAGGTAGCGTTTCAAAATAAAAGCCCTTCAAAATCTCATTCACGAGCCAACTTCAAACCACATTCATGAGACAATGAGCCCAATTTAAGATTTGACATAGGAAACGGTGCAAAGTTACAACATCACTTCACTTAAGGTTAATAGCAGGCCACCTCAAGGTGTCCCTCGGAAAAAAACAGGACATTCGTAGGTAGCGTTTCAAAATAAAAGCCCTTCAAAATCTCATTCACGAGCCAACTTCAAACCACATTTATGAGACAATGAGTCCAATTTCAGATTTGACAGAGGAAAAGGTGCAAAGTTACAACATCACTTCACTTCAGGTTAATAGCAGGCCACCTCAAGGTGTCCCAAGGAAAAAAACAGGACATTCGTAGGTAGCGTTTCAAAAGAAAAGCCCTTCAAAATCTCATTCACGAGCCAACTTCAAAACACATTTATGAGACAATGAGTCCAATTTCAGATTTGACAGAGGAAACGGTGCAAAGTTACAACATCACTTCACTTCAGGTTAATAGCAGGCCACCTCAAGGTGTCCCTCGGAAAAAAACAGGAAATTCGTAGGTAGCGTTTCAAATTAAAAACCCTTCAAAATCTCATTCACGAGCCAACTTCAAACCACATTCATGAGACAATGAGCCCAATTTCAGATTTGACAGAGGAAACGGTGCAAAGTTACAACATCACTTCACTTAAGGTTAATAGCAGGCCACCTCAAGGTTTCCCTCGGAAAAAAACAGGAAATTCGTAGGTAGCGTTTCAAAATAAAAGCCCTTCAAAATCTCATTCACGAGCCAACTTCAAACCACATTTATGAGACAATGAGTCCAATTTCAGATTTGACAGAGGAAAAGGTGCAAAGTTACAACATCACTTCACTTCAGGTTAATAGCAGGCCACCTCAAGGTGTCCCTCGGAAAAAAACAGGACATTCGTAGATAGCGTTTCAAAAGAAAAGCCCTTCAAAATCTCATTCACGAGCCAACTTCAAAACACATTTATGAGACAATGAGTCCAATTTCAGATTTGACAGAGGAAACGGTGCAAAGTTACAACATCACTTCACTTAAGGTTAATAGCAGGCCACCTCAAGGTGTCCCTCGGAAAAAAACAGGAAATTCGTAGGTAGCGTTTCAAATTAAAAACCCTTCAAAATCTCATTCACGAGCCAACTTCAAACCACATTCATGAGACAATGAGACCAATTTCAGATTTGACAGAGGAAACGGTGCAAAGTTACAACATCACTTCACTTCAGGTTAATAGCAGGCCACCTCAAGGTGTCCCTCGGAAAAAAACAGGAAATTCGTAGGTAGCGTTTCAAAATAAAAGCCCTTCAAAATCTCATTCACGAGCCAACTTCAAACCACATTCATGAGACAATGAGTCCAATTTCAGATTAGACAGAGGAAACGGTGCAAAGTTACAACATCACTTCACTTCAGGTTAATAGCAGGCCACCTCAAGGTTTCCCTCGGAAAAAAACAGGAAATTCGTAGGTAGCGTTTCAAAATAAAAGCCCTTCAAAATCTCATTCACGAGCCAACTTCAAACCACATTCATGAGACAATGAGTCCAATTTCAGATTAGACAGAGGAAACGATGCAAAGTTACAACATCACTTCACTTCAGGTTAATAGCAGGCCACCTCAAGGTGTCCCTCGGAAAAAAACAGGAAATTCGTAGGTAGCGTTTCAAAATAAAAGCCCTTCAAAATCTCATTCACGAGCCAACTTCAAACCACATTCATGAGACAATGAGCCCAATTTCAGATTTGACAGAGGAAACGGTGCAAAGTTACAACATCACTTCACTTAAGGTTAAAGCAGGCCACCTCAAGGTGTCCCTCGGAAAAAAACAGGACATTCGTAGGTAGCGTTTCAAAATAAAAGCCCTTCAAAATCTCATTCACGAGCCAACTTCAAACCACATTTATGAGACAATGAGTCCAATTTCAGATTTGACAGAGGAAACGGTGCAAAGTTACAACATCACTTCACTTCAGGTTAATAGCAGGCCACCTCAAGGTGTCCCTCGGAAAAAAACAGGAAATTCGTAGGTAGCGTTTCAAAATAAAAGCCCTTCAAAATCTCATTCACGAGCCAACTTCAAACCACATTCATGAGACAATGAGTCCAATTTCAGATTAGACAGAGGAAACGGTGCAAAGTTACAACATCACTTCACTTCAGGTTAATAGCAGGCCACCTCAAGGTTTCCCTCGGAAAAAAACAGGAAATTCGTAGGTAGCGTTTCAAAATAAAAGCCCTTCAAAATCTCATTCACGAGCCAACTTCAAACCACATTTATGAGACAATGAGTCCAATTTCAGATTTGACAGAGGAAAAGGTGCAAAGTTACAACATCACTTCACTTCAGGTTAATAGCAGGCCACCTCAAGGTGTCCCTCGGAAAAAAACAGGACATTCGTAGGTAGCGTTTCAAAAGAAAAGCCCTTCAAAATCTCATTCACGAGCCAACTTCAAAACACATTTATGAGACAATGAGTCCAATTTCAGATTTGACAGAGGAAACGGTGCAAAGTTACAACATCACTTCACTTAAGGTTAATAGCAGGCCACCTCAAGGTGTCCCTCGGAAAAAAACAGGAAATTCGTAGGTAGCGTTTCAAATTAAAAACCCTTCAAAATCTCATTCACGAGCCAACTTCAAACCACATTCATGAGACAATGAGACCAATTTCAGATTTGACAGAGGAAACGGTGCAAAGTTACAACATCACTTCACTTCAGGTTAATAGCAGGCCACCTCAAGGTGTCCCTCGGAAAAAAACAGGAAATTCGTAGGTAGCGTTTCAAAATAAAAGCCCTTCAAAATCTCATTCACGAGCCAACTTCAAACCACATTCATGAGACAATGAGTCCAATTTCAGATTAGACAGAGGAAACGGTGCAAAGTTACAACATCACTTCACTTCAGGTTAATAGCAGGCCACCTCAAGGTTTCCCTCGGAAAAAAACAGGAAATTCGTAGGTAGCGTTTCAAAATAAAAGCCCTTCAAAATCTCATTCACGAGCCAACTTCAAACCACATTCATGAGACAATGAGTCCAATTTCAGATTAGACAGAGGAAACGATGCAAAGTTACAACATCACTTCACTTCAGGTTAATAGCAGGCCACCTCAAGGTGTCCGTCGGAAAAAAACAGGAAATTCGTAGGTAGCGTTTCAAAATAAAAGCCCTTCAAAATCTCATTCACGAGCCAACTTCAAACCACATTCATGAGACAATGAGCCCAATTTCAGATTTGACAGAGGAAACGGTGCAAAGTTACAACATCACTTCACTTAAGGTTAAAGCAGGCCACCTCAAGGTGTCCCTCGGAAAAAAACAGGACATTCGTAGGTAGCGTTTCAAAATAAAAGCCCTTCAAAATCTCATTCACGAGCCAACTTCAAACCACATTCATTAGACAATGAGCCCAATTTCAGATTTGACAGAGGAAACGGTGCAAAGTTACAACATCACTTCACTTCAAGTTAATAGCAGGCCACCTCAAGGTGTCCGTCGGAAAAAAACAGGACATTCGCAGGTAGCATTTCAAAATAAAAGCCCTTCAAAATCTCATTCACGAGCCAACTTCAAACCACATTCATGAGATAATGAGCCCAATTTCAGATTTGACAGAGGAAACGGTGCAAAGTTACAACATCACTTCACTTCAAGTTAATAGCAGGCCACCTCAAGGTGTCCCTCGGAAAAAAACAGGACATTCGTAGGTAGCGTTTCAAAATAAAAGCCCTTCAAAATCTCATTCACGAGCCAACTTCAAACCACATTTATGAGACAATGAGTCCAATTTCAGATTTGACAGAGGAAAAGGTGCAAAGTTACAACATCACTTCACTTCAGGTTAATAGCAGGCCACCTCAAGGTGTCCCTCGGAAAAAAACAGGACATTCATAGGTAGCGTTTCAAAATAAAAGCCCTTCAAAATCTCATTCACGAGCCAACTTCAAACCACATTCATGAGACAATGAGCCCAATTTCAGATTTGACAGAGGAAACGGTGCAAAGTTACAACATCACTTCACTTAAGGTTAATAGCAGGCCACCTCAAGGTGTCCCTCGGAAAAAAACAGGACATTCGTAGGTAGCGTTTCAAAATAAAAGCCCTTCAAAATCTCATTCACGAGCCAACTTCAAACCACATTCATGAGACAATGAGCCCAATTTCAGATTTGACAGAGGAAACGGTGCAAAGTTACAACATCACTTCACTTAAGGTTAATAGCAGGCCACCTCAAGGTGTCCCTCGGAAAAAAACAGGACATTCGTAGGTAGCGTTTTAAAATAAAAGCCCTTCAAAATCTCATTCACGAGCCAACTTCAAACCACATTTATGAGACAATGAGTCCAATTTCAGATTTGACAGAAGAAACGGTGCAAAGTTACAACATCACTTCACTTCAGGTTAATAGCAGGCAACCTCAAGGTGTCCCTCGGAAAAAAACAGGCCATTCGTAGGTAGCGTTTCAAAATAAAAGCCCTTCAAAATCTCATTCATGAGCCAACTTCAAACCACATTCATGAGACAATGAGCCCAATTTCAGATTTGACAGAGGAAACGGTGCAAAGTTACAACATCACTTCACTTCAGGTTAATAGCAGGCCACCTCAAGGTGTCCCTCTGAAAAAAACAGGACATTCGTAGGTTGCGTTTCAAAAGAAAAGCCCTTCAAAATCTCATTCACGAGCCAACTTCAAACCACATTTATGAGACAATGAGTCCAATTTCAGATTTGACAGAGGAAACGGTGCAAAGTTACAACATCACTTCACTTCAGGTTAATATTAGGCCACCTCAAGGTGTCCCTCGGAAAAAAACAGGAAATTCGTAGGTAGCGTTTCAAAATAAAAGCCCTTCAAAATCTCATTCACGAGCCAACTTCAAACCACATTCATGAGACAATGAGCCCAATTTCAGATTTGACAGAGGAAACGGTGCAAAGTTACAACATCACTTCACTTAAGGTTAAAGCAGGCCACCTCAAGGTGTCCCTCGGAAAAAAACAGGACATTCGTAGGTAGCGTTTCAAAATAAAAGCCCTTCAAAATCTCATTCACGAGCCAACTTCAAACCACATTCATGAGATAATGAGCCCAATTTCAGATTTGACAGAGGAAACGGTGCAAAGTTACAACATCACTTCACTTCAAGTTAATAGCAGGCCACCTCAAGGTGTCCCTCGGAAAAAAACAGGACATTCGTAGGTAGCGTTTCAAAATAAAAGCCCTTCAAAATCTCATTCACGAGCCAACTTCAAACCACATTTATGAGACAATGAGTCCAAATTTCAGATTTGACAGAGGAAAAGGTGCAAAGTTACAACATCACTTCACTTCAGGTTAATAGCAGGCCACCTCAAGGTGTCCCTCGGAAAAAAACAGGACATTCATAGGTAGCGTTTCAAAATAAAAGCCCTTCAAAATCTCATTCACGAGCCAACTTCAAACCACATTCATGAGACAATGAGCCCAATTTCAGATTTGACAGAGGAAACGGTGCAAAGTTACAACATCACTTCACTTAAGGTTAATAGCAGGCCACCTCAAGGTGTCCCTCGGAAAAAAACAGGACATTCGTAGGTAGCGTTTCAAAATAAAAGCCCTTCAAAATCTCATTCATGAGCCAACTTCAAACCACATTCATGAGACAATGAGCCCAATTTCAGATTTGACAGAGGAAACGGTGCAAAGTTACAACATCACTTCACTTAAGGTTAATAGCAGGCCACCTCAAGGTGTCCCTCGGAAAAAAACAGGACATTCGTAGGTAGCGTTTCAAAAGAAAAGCCCTTCAAAATCTCATTCACGAGCCAACTTCAAACCACATTTATGAGACAATGAGTCCAATTTCAGATTTGACAGAGGAAACGGTGCAAAGTTACAACATCACTTCACTTCAGGTTAATAGCAGGCCACCTCAAGGTGTCCCTTGGAAAAAAACAGGACATTCGTAGGTAGCGTTTCAAAATAAAACCCCTTCAAAATCTCATTCACGAGCCAACTTCAAACCACATTCATGAGATAATGAGCCCAATTTCAGATTTGACAGAGGAAACGGTGCAAAGTTACAACATCACTTCACTTCAAGTTAATAGCAGGTCACCTCAAGGTGTCCCTCGGAAAAAAACAGGACATTCGTAGGTAGCGTTTCAAAATAAAAGCCCTTCAAAATCTCATTCACGAGCCAACTTCAAACCACATTTATGAGACAATGAGTCCAAATTTCAGATTTGACAGAGGAAAAGGTGCAAAGTTACAACATCACTTCACTTCAGGTTAATAGCAGGCCACCTCAAGGTGTCCCTCGGAAAAAAACAGGACATTCATAGGTAGCGTTTCAAAATAAAAGCCCTTCAAAATCTCATTCACGAGCCAACTTCAAACCACATTCATGAGACAATGAGCCCAATTTCAGATTTGACAGAGGAAACGGTGCAAAGTTACAACATCACTTCACTTAAGGTTAATAGCAGGCCACCTCAAGGTGTCCCTCGGAAAAAAACAGGACATTCGTAGGTAGCGTTTCAAAATAAAACCCCTTCAAAATCTCATTCACCAGCCAACTTCAAACCACATTCATGAGACAATGAGCCCAATTTCAGATTTGACAGAGGAAACGGTGCAAAGTTACAACATCACTTCACTTAAGGTTAATAGCAGGCCACCTCAAGGTGTCCCTCGGAAAAAAACAGGACATTCGTAGGTAGCGTTTCAAAATAAAAGCCCTTCAAAATCTCATTCACGAGCCAACTTCAAACCACATTTATGAGACAATGAGTCCAATTTCAGATTTGACAGAGGAAACGGTGCAAAGTTACAACATCACTTCACTTCAAGTTAATAGCAGGCCACCTCAAGGTGTCCCTCGGAAAAAAACAGGACATTCGTAGGTAGCGTTTCAAAATAAAAGCCCTTCAAAATCTCATTCACGAGCCAACTTCAAACCACATTTATGAGACAATGAGTCCAATTTCAGATTTGACAGAGGAAAAGGTGCAAAGTTACAACATCACTTCACTTCAGGTTAATAGCAGGCCACCTCAAGGTGTCCCTTGGAAAAAAACAGGAAATTCGTAGGTAGCGTCTTAAAATAAAAGCCCTTCAAAATCTCATTCACGAGCCAACTTCAAACCACATTCATGAGACAATGAGCCCAATTTCAGATTTGACAGAGGAAACGGTGCAAAGTTACAACATCACTTCACTTAAGGTTAATAGCAGGCCACCTCAAGGTGTCCCTCGGAAAAAAACAGGACATTCGTAGGTAGCGTTTCAAAAGAAAAGCCCTTCAAAATCTCATTCACGAGCCAACTTCAAAACACATTTATGAGACAATGAGTCCAATTTCAGATTTGACAGAGGAAACGATGCAAAGTTACAACATCACTTCACTTCAGGTTAATAGCAGGCCACCTCAAGGTGTCCCTCGGAAAAAAACAGGAAATTCGTAGGTAGCGTTTCAAAATAAAAGCCCTTCAAAATCTCATTCACGAGCCAACTTCAAACCACATTCATGAGACAATGAGCCCAATTTCAGATTTGACAGAGGAAACGGTGCAAAGTTACAACATCACTTCACTTAAGGTTAATAGCAGGCCACCTCAAGGTGTCCCTCGGAAAAAAACAGGACATTCGTAGGTAGCGTTTCAAAATAAAAGCCCTTCAAAATCTCATTCACGAGCCAACTTCAAACCACATTTATGAGACAATGAGTCCAATTTCAGATTTGACAGAGGAAACGGTGCAAAGTTACAACATCACTTCACTTCAGGTTAATAGCAGGCCACCTCAAGGTGTCCCTTGGAAAAAAACAGGACATTCGTAGGTAGCGTTTCAAAATAAAACCCCTTCAAAATCTCATTCACGAGCCAACTTCAAACCACATTCATGAGATAATGAGCCCAATTTCAGATTTGACAGAGGAAACGGTGCAAAGTTACAACATCACTTCACTTCAAGTTAATAGCAGGTCACCTCAAGGTGTCCCTCGGAAAAAAACAGGACATTCGTAGGTAGCGTTTCAAAATAAAAGCCCTTCAAAATCTCATTCACGAGCCAACTTCAAACCACATTTATGAGACAATGAGTCCAAATTTCAGATTTGACAGAGGAAAAGGTGCAAAGTTACAACATCACTTCACTTCAGGTTAATAGCAGGCCACCTCAAGGTGTCCCTCGGAAAAAAACAGGACATTCATAGGTAGCGTTTCAAAATAAAAGCCCTTCAAAATCTCATTCACGAGCCAACTTCAAACCACATTCATGAGACAATGAGCCCAATTTCAGATTTGACAGAGGAAACGGTGCAAAGTTACAACATCACTTCACTTAAGGTTAATAGCAGGCCACCTCAAGGTGTCCCTCGGAAAAAAACAGGACATTCGTAGGTAGCGTTTCAAAATAAAACCCCTTCAAAATCTCATTCACCAGCCAACTTCAAACCACATTCATGAGACAATGAGCCCAATTTCAGATTTGACAGAGGAAACGGTGCAAAGTTACAACATCACTTCACTTAAGGTTAATAGCAGGCCACCTCAAGGTGTCCCTCGGAAAAAAACAGGACATTCGTAGGTAGCGTTTCAAAATAAAAGCCCTTCAAAATCTCATTCACGAGCCAACTTCAAACCACATTTATGAGACAATGAGTCCAATTTCAGATTTGACAGAGGAAACGGTGCAAAGTTACAACATCACTTCACTTCAAGTTAATAGCAGGCCACCTCAAGGTGTCCCTCGGAAAAAAACAGGACATTCGTAGGTAGCGTTTCAAAATAAAAGCCCTTCAAAATCTCATTCACGAGCCAACTTCAAACCACATTTATGAGACAATGAGTCCAATTTCAGATTTGACAGAGGAAAAGGTGCAAAGTTACAACATCACTTCACTTCAGGTTAATAGCAGGCCACCTCAAGGTGTCCCTTGGAAAAAAACAGGAAATTCGTAGGTAGCGTCTTAAAATAAAAGCCCTTCAAAATCTCATTCACGAGCCAACTTCAAACCACATTCATGAGACAATGAGCCCAATTTCAGATTTGACAGAGGAAACGGTGCAAAGTTACAACATCACTTCACTTAAGGTTAATAGCAGGCCACCTCAAGGTGTCCCTCGGAAAAAAACAGGACATTCGTAGGTAGCGTTTCAAAAGAAAAGCCCTTCAAAATCTCATTCACGAGCCAACTTCAAAACACATTTATGAGACAATGAGTCCAATTTCAGATTTGACAGAGGAAACGATGCAAAGTTACAACATCACTTCACTTCAGGTTAATAGCAGGCCACCTCAAGGTGTCCCTCGGAAAAAAACAGGAAATTCGTAGGTAGCGTTTCAAAATAAAAGCCCTTCAAAATCTCATTCACGAGCCAACTTCAAACCACATTTATGAGACAATGAGTCCAATTTCAGATTTGACAGAAGAAAAGGTGCAAAGTTACAACATCACTTCACTTCAGGTTAATAGCAGGCAACCTCAAGGTGTCCCTCGGAAAAAAACAGGACATTCGTAGGTAGCGTTTCAAAATAAAAGCCCTTCAAAATCTCATTCACGAGCCAACTTCAAACCACATTCATGAGACAATGAGCCCAATTTCAGATTTGACAGAGGAAACGGTGCAAAGTTACAACATCACCTCACTTAAGGTTAAAGCAGGCCACCTCAAGGTGTCCCTCGGAAAAAAACAGGACATTCGTAGGTAGCGTTTCAAAATAAAAGCCCTTCAAAATCTCATTCACGAGCCAACTTCAAACCACATTTATGAGACAATGAGCCCAATTTCAGATTTGACAGAGGAAACGGTGCAAAGTTACAACATCACTTCACTTAAGGTTAATAGCAGGCCACCTCAAGTTGTCCCTCGGAAAAAAACAGGACATTCGTAGGTAGCGTTTCAAAATAAAAGCCCTTCAAAATCTCATTCACGAGCCAACTTCAAACCACATTTATGAGACAATGAGTCCAATTTCAGATTTGACAGAGGAAACGGTGCAAAGTTACAACATCACTTCACTTCAAGTTAATAGCAGGCCACCTCAAGGTGTCCCTCGGAAAAAAACAGGACATTCGTAGGTAGCGTTTCAAAATAAAAGCCCTTCAAAATCTCATTCACGAGCCAACTTCAAACCACATTTATGAGACAATGAGTCCAATTTCAGATTTGACAGAGGAAAAGGTGCAAAGTTACAACATCACTTCACTTCAGGTTAATAGCAGGCCACCTTAAGGTGTCCCTTGGAAAAAAACAGGACATTTGTAGGTAGCGTTTCAAAATAAAAGCCCTTCAAAATCTCATTCACGAGCCAACTTCAAACCACATTCATGAGACAATGAGCCCAATTTCCGATTTGACAGAGGAAACGGTGCAAAGTTACAACATCACTTCAGGTTAATAGCAGGCCACCTCAAGGTGTCCCTCGGAAAAAAACAGGAAATTCGTAGGTAGCGTTTCAAAATAAAAGCCCTTCAAAATCTCATTCACGAGCCAACTTCAAACCACATTCATGAGACAATGAGTCCAATTTCAGATTAGACAGAAGAATCGTTGCAAAGTTACAACATCACTTCACTTCAGGTTAATAGCAGGCCACCTCAAGGTGTCCCAAGGAAAAAAACAGGAAATTCGTAGGTAGCGTTTCAAAATAAAAGCCCTTCAAAATCTCATTCACGAGCCAACTTCAAACCACATTCATGAGACAATGAGTCCAATTTCAGATTAGACAGAAGAATCGTTGCAAAGTTACAACATCACTTCACTTCAGGTTAATAGCAGGCCACCTCAAGGTGTCCCTCGGAAAAAAACAGGAAATTCGTAGGTAGCGTTTCAAAATAAAAGCCCTTCAAAATCTCATTCACGAGCCAACTTCAAACCACATTCATGAGACAATGAGCCCAATTTCAGATTTGACAGAGGAAACGGTGCAAAGTTACAACATCACTTCACTTCAAGTTAATAGCAGGCCACCTCAAGGTGTCCATCGCAAAAAAACAGGAAATTCGTTGGTAGCGTTTCAAAATAAAAGCCCTTCAAAATCTCATTCACGAGCCAACTTCAAACCACATTTATGAGACAATGAGCCCAATTTCAGATTTGACAGAGGAAACGGTGCAAAGTTACAACATCACTTCACTTCAGGTTAATAGCAGGCCACCTCAAGGTGTCCCTCGGAAAAAAACAGGACATTCGTAGGTAGCGTTTCAAAATAAAACCCCTTCAAAATCTCATTCACGAGCCAACTTCAAACCACATTCATGAGATAATGAGCCCAATTTCAGATTTGACAGAGGAAACGGTGCAAAGTTACAACATCACTTCACTTCAAGTTAATAGCAGGTCACCTCAAGGTGTCCCTCGGAAAAAAACAGGACATTCGTAGGTAGCGTTTCAAAATAAAAGCCCTTCAAAATCTCATTCACGAGCCAACTTCAAACCACATTTATGAGACAATGAGTCCAAATTTCAGATTTGACAGAGGAAAAGGTGCAAAGTTACAACATCACTTCACTTCAGGTTAATAGCAGGCCACCTCAAGGTGTCCCTCGGAAAAAAACAGGACATTCATAGGTAGCGTTTCAAAATAAAAGCCCTTCAAAATCTCATTCACGAGCCAACTTCAAACCACATTCATGAGACAATGAGCCCAATTTCAGATTTGACAGAGGAAACGGTGCAAAGTTACAACATCACTTCACTTAAGGTTAATAGCAGGCCACCTCAAGGTGTCCCTCGGAAAAAAACAGGACATTCGTAGGTAGCGTTTCAAAATAAAACCCCTTCAAAATCTCATTCACGAGCCAACTTCAAACCACATTCATGAGACAATGAGCCCAATTTCAGATTTGACAGAGGAAACGGTGCAAAGTTACAACATCACTTCACTTAAGGTTAATAGCAGGCCACCTCAAGGTGTCCCTCGGAAAAAAACAGGACATTCGTAGGTAGCGTTTCAAAATAAAAGCCCTTCAAAATCTCATTCACGAGCCAACTTCAAACCACATTTATGAGACAATGAGTCCAATTTCAGATTTGACAGAGGAAACGGTGCAAAGTTACAACATCACTTCACTTCAAGTTAATAGCAGGCCACCTCAAGGTGTCCCTCGGAAAAAAACAGGACATTCGTAGGTAGCGTTTCAAAAGAAAAGCCCTTCAAAATCTCATTCACGAGCCAACTTCAAAACACATTTATGAGACAATGAGTCCAATTTCAGATTTGACAGAGGAAACGATGCAAAGTTACAACATCACTTCACTTCAGGTTAATAGCAGGCCACCTCAAGGTGTCCCTCGGAAAAAAACAGGAAATTCGTAGGTAGCGTTTCAAAATAAAAGCCCTTCAAAATCTCATTCACGAGCCAACTTCAAACCACATTTATGAGACAATGAGTCCAATTTCAGATTTGACAGAAGAAAAGGTGCAAAGTTACAACATCACTTCACTTCAGGTTAATAGCAGGCAACCTCAAGGTGTCCCTCGGAAAAAAACAGGACATTCGTAGGTAGCGTTTCAAAATAAAAGCCCTTCAAAATCTCATTCACGAGCCAACTTCAAACCACATTCATGAGACAATGAGCCCAATTCAAGATTTGACAGAGGAAACGGTGCAAAGTTACAACATCACTTCACTTAAGGTTAAAGCAGGCCACCTCAAGGTGTCCCTCGGAAAAAAACAGGACATTCGTAGGTAGCGTTTCAAAATAAAAGCCCTTAAAAATCTCATTCACGAGCCAACTTCAAACCACATTTATGAGACAATGAGCCCAATTTCAGATTTGACAGAGGAAACGGTGCAAAGTTACAACATCACTTCACTTAAGGTTAATAGCAGGCCACCTCAAGTTGTCCCTCGGAAAAAAACAGGACATTCGTAGGTAGCGTTTCAAAATAAAAGCCCTTCAAAATCTCATTCACGAGCCAATTTCAAACCACATTTATGAGACAATGAGTCCAATTTCAGATTTGACAGAGGAAACGGTGCAAAGTTACAACATCACTTCACTTCAAGTTAATAGCAGGCCACCTCAAGGTGTCCCTCGGAAAAAAACAGGACATTCGTAGGTAGCGTTTCAAAATAAAAGCCCTTCAAAATCTCATTCACGAGCCAACTTCAAACCACATTTATGAGACAATGAGTCCAATTTCAGATTTGACAAAGGAAAAGGTGCAAAGTTACAACATCACTTCACTTCAGGTTAATAGCAGGCCACCTTAAGGTGTCCCTTGGAAAAAAACAGGACATTCGTAGGTAGCGTTTCAAAATAAAAGCCCTTCAAAATCTCATTCACGAGCCAACTTCAAACCACATTCATGAGACAATGAGCCCAATTTCCGATTTGACAGAGGAAACGGTGCAAAGTTACAACATCACTTCAGGTTAATAGCAGGCCACCTCAAGGTGTCCCTCGGAAAAAAACAGGAAATTCGTAGGTAGCGTTTCAAAATAAAAGCCCTTCAAAATCTCATTCACGAGCCAACTTCAAACCACATTCATGAGACAATGAGTCCAATTTCAGATTAGACAGAAGAATCGTTGCAAAGTTACAACATCACTTCACTTCAGGTTAATAGCAGGCCACCTCAAGGTGTCCCAAGGAAAAAAACAGGAAATTCGTAGGTAGCGTTTCAAAATAAAAGCCCTTCAAAATCTCATTCACGAGCCAACTTCAAACCACATTCATGAGACAATGAGTCCAATTTCAGATTAGACAGAAGAATCGTTGCAAAGTTACAACATCACTTCACTTCAGGTTAATAGCAGGCCACCTCAAGGTGTCCCTCGGAAAAAAACAGGAAATTCGTAGGTAGCGTTTCAAAATAAAAGCCCTTCAAAATCTCATTCACGAGCCAACTTCAAACCACATTCATGAGACAATGAGCCCAATTTCAGATTTGACAGAGGAAACGGTGCAAAGTTACAACATCACTTCACTTCAAGTTAATAGCAGGCCACCTCAAGGTGTCCATCGCAAAAAAACAGGAAATTCGTTGGTAGCGTTTCAAAATAAAAGCCCTTCAAAATCTCATTCACGAGCCAACTTCAAACCACATTCATGAGACAATGAGCCCAATTTCAGATTTGACAGAGGAAACGGTGCAAAGTTACAACATCACTTCACTTAAGGTTAATAGTAGGCCACCTCAAGGTGTCCCTCGGAAAAAAACAGGAAATTCGTAGGTAGCGTTTTAAAATAAAAGCCCTTCAAAATCTCATTCACGAGCCAACTTCAAATCACATTCATGAGACAATGAGCCCAATTTCAGATTTGACAGAGGAAACGGTTTAAAGTTACAACATCACTTCACTTAAGGTTAATAGCAGGCCACCTCAAGGTGTCCCTCAGAAAAAAACAGGAAATTCGTAGGTAGCGTTTCAAAATAAAAGCCCTTCAAAATCTCATTCACGAGCCAACTTCAAACCACATTCATGAGACAATGAGCCCAATTTCAGATTTGACAGAGGAAACGGTGCAAAGTTACAACATCACTTCACTTAAGGTTAATAGCAGGCCACCTCAAGGTGTCCCTCGGAAAAAAAACAGGACATTCGTATGTAGCATTTCAAAATAAAACCCTTCAAAATCTCATTCACGAGCCAACTTCAAACCACATTTATGAGACAATGAGTCCAATTTCAGATTTGACAGAGGAAAAGGTGCAAAGTTACAACATCACTTCACTTCAAGTTAATAGCAGGCCACCTCAAGGTGTCCCTCGGAAAAAAACAGGAAATTCGTAGATAGTGTTTCAAAATAAAAGCCCTTCAAAATCTCATTCACGAGCCAACTTCAAACCACATTCATGAGACAATGAGCCCAATTTCCGATTTGACAGAGGAAACGGTGCAAAGTTACAACATCACTTCAGGTTAATAGCAGGCCACCTCAAGGTGTCCCTCGGAAAAAAACAGGAAATTCGTAGGTAGCGTTTCAAAATAAAAGCCCTTCAAAATCTCATTCACGAGCCAACTTCAAACCACATTTATGAGACAATGAGTCCAATTTCAGATTTGACAGAGGAAACGGTGCAAAGTTACAACATCACTTCACTTCAGGTTAATAGCAGGCCACCTCAAGGTGTCCCTCTGAAAAAAACAGGAAATTCGTAGGTAGCGTTTCAAAAGAAAAGCCCTTCAAAATCTCATTCACGAGCCAACTTCAAACCACATTCATGAGACAATGAGTCCAATTTCAGATTAGACAGAGGAAAAGGTGCAAAGTTACAACATCACTTCACTTCAGGTTAATAGCAGGCCACCTCAAGGTGTCCCTCGGAAAAAAACAGGAAATTCGTAGGTAGCGTTTCAAAATAAAAGCCCTTCAAAATCTCATTCACGAGCCAACTTCAAACCACATTTATGAGACAATGAGTCCAATTTCAGATTTGACAGAAGAAAAGGTGCAAAGTTACAACATCACTTCACTTCAGGTTAATAGCAGGCAACCTCAAGGTGTCCCTCGGAAAAAAACAGGACATTCGTAGGTAGCGTTTCAAAATAAAAGCCCTTCAAAATCTCATTCACGAGCCAACTTCAAACCACATTCATGAGACAATGAGCCCAATTTCAGATTTGACAGAGGAAACGGTGCAAAGTTACAACATCACTTCACTTAAGGTTAAAGCAGGCCACCTCAAGGTGTCCCTCGGAAAAAAACAGGACATTCGTAGGTAGCGTTTCAAAATAAAAGCCCTTCAAAATCTCATTCACGAGCCAACTTCAAACCACATTTATGAGACAATGAGCCCAATTTCAGATTTGACAGAGGAAACGGTGCAAAGTTACAACATCACTTCACTTAAGGTTAATAGCAGGCCACCTCAAGGTGTCCCTCGGAAAAAAACAGGACATTCGTAGGTAGCGTTTCAAAATAAAAGCCCTTCAAAATCTCATTCACGAGCCAACTTCAAACCACATTTATGAGACAATGAGTCCAATTTCAGATTTGACAGAGGAAACGGTGCAAAGTTACAACATCACTTCACTTCAAGTTAATAGCAGGCCACCTCAAGGTGTCCCTCGGAAAAAAACAGGACATTCGTAGGTAGCGTTTCAAAATAAAAGCCCTTCAAAATCTCATTCACGAGCCAACTTCAAACCACATTTATGAGACAATGAGTCCAATTTCAGATTTGACAGAGGAAAAGGTGCAAAGTTACAACATCACTTCACTTAAGGTTAATAGCAGGCCACCTTAAGGTGTCCCTTGGAAAAAAACAGGACATTCGTAGGTAGCGTTTCAAAATAAAAGCCCTTCAAAATCTCATTCACGAGCCAACTTCAAACCACATTCATGAGACAATGAGCCCAATTTCCGATTTGACAGAGGAAACGGTGCAAAGTTACAACATCACTTCAGGTTAATAGCAGGCCACCTCAAGGTGTCCCTCGGAAAAAAAACAGGACATTCGTAGGTAGCGTTTCAAAATAAAACCCTTCAAAATCTCATTCACGAGCCAACTTCAAACCACATTTATGAGACAATGAGTCCAATTTCAGATTTGACAGAGGAAAAGGTGCAAAGTTACAACATCACTTCACTTCAAGTTAATAGCAGGCCACCTCAAGGTGTCCCTCGGAAAAAAACAGGAAATTCGTAGATAGTGTTTCAAAATAAAAGCCCTTCAAAATCTCATTCACGAGCCAACTTCAAACCACATTCATGAGACAATGAGCCCAATTTCCGATTTGACAGAGGAAACGGTGCAAAGTTACAACATCACTTCAGGTTAATAGCAGGCCACCTCAAGGTGTCCCTCGGAAAAAAACAGGACATTCGTAGGTAGCGTTTCAAAATAAAAGCCCTTCAAAATCTCATTCACGAGCCAACTTCAAACCACATTTATGAGACAATGAGCCCAATTTCAGATTTGACAGAGGAAACGGTGCAAAGTTACAACATCACTTCAGGTTAATAGCAGGCCACCTCAAGGTGTCCCTCGGAAAAAAACAGGACATTCGTAGGTAGCGTTTCAAAATAAAAGCCCTTCAAAATCTCATTCACGAGCCAACTTCAAACCACATTTATGAGACAATGAGTCCAATTTCAGATTTGACAGAGGAAACGGTGCAAAGTTACAACATCACTTCACTTCAAGTTAATAGCAGGCCACCTCAAGGTGTCCCTCGGAAAAAAACAGGACATTCGTAGGTAGCGTTTCAAAATAAAAGCCCTTCAAAATCTCATTCACGAGCCAACTTCAAACCACATTTATGAGACAATGAGTCCAATTTCAGATTTGACAGAGGAAAAGGTGCAAAGTTACAACATCACTTCACTTAAGGTTAATAGCAGGCCACCTTAAGGTGTCCCTTGGAAAAAAACAGGACATTCGTAGGTAGCGTTTCAAAATAAAAGCCCTTCAAAATCTCATTCACGAGCCAACTTCAAACCACATTCATGAGACAATGAGCCCAATTTCCGATTTGACAGAGGAAACGGTGCAAAGTTACAACATCACTTCAGGTTAATAGCAGGCCACCTCAAGGTGTCCCTCGGAAAAAAAACAGGACATTCGTAGGTAGCGTTTCAAAATAAAACCCTTCAAAATCTCATTCACGAGCCAACTTCAAACCACATTTATGAGACAATGAGTCCAATTTCAGATTTGACAGAGGAAAAGGTGCAAAGTTACAACATCACTTCACTTCAAGTTAATAGCAGGCCACCTCAAGGTGTCCCTCGGAAAAAAACAGGAAATTCGTAGATAGTGTTTCAAAATAAAAGCCCTTCAAAATCTCATTCACGAGCCAACTTCAAACCACATTCATGAGACAATGAGCCCAATTTCCGATTTGACAGAGGAAACGGTGCAAAGTTACAACATCACTTCAGGTTAATAGCAGGCCACCTCAAGGTGTCCCTCGGAAAAAAACAGGAAATTCGTAGGTAGCGTTTCAAAATAAAAGCCCTTCAAAATCTCATTCACGAGCCAACTTCAAACCACATTTATGAGACAATGAGTCCAATTTCAGATTTGACAGAGGAAACGGTGCAAAGTTACAACATCACTTCACTTCAGGTTAATAGCAGGCCACCTCAAGGTGTCCCTCTGAAAAAAACAGGAAATTCGTAGGTAGCGTTTCAAAATAAAAGCCCTTCAAAATCTCATTCACGAGCCAACTTCAAACCACATTCATGAGACAATGAGTCCAATTTCAGATTAGACAGAAGAATCGTTGCAAAGTTACAACATCACTTCACTTCAGTTTAATAGCAGGCCACCTCAAGGTGTCCCAAGGAAAAAAACAGGAAATTCGTAGGTAGCGTTTCAAAATAAAAGCCCTTCAAAATCTCATTCACGAGCCAACTTCAAACCACATTCATGAGACAATGAGTCCAATTTCAGATTAGACAGAAGAATCGTTGCAAAGTTACAACATCACTTCACTTCAGGTTAATAGCAGGCCACCTCAAGGTGTCCCTCGGAAGAAAACAGGAAATTCGTAGGTAGCGTTTCAAAATAAAAGCCCTTCAAAATCTCATTCACGAGCCAACTTCAAACCACATTCATGAGACAATGAGCCCAATTTCAGATTTGACAGAGGAAACGGTGCAAAGTTACAACATCACTTCACTTCAAGTTAATAGCAGGCCACCTCAAGGTGTCCATCGCAAAAAAACAGGAAATTCGTTGGTAGCGTTTCAAAATAAAAGCCCTTCAAAATCTCATTCACGAGCCAACTTCAAACCACATTTATGAGACAATGAGCCCAATTTCAGATTTGACAGAGGAAACGGTGCAAAGTTACAACATCACTTCACTTAAGGTTAATAGTAGGCCACCTCAAGGTGTCCCTCGGAAAAAAACAGGAAATTCGTAGGTAGCGTTTTAAAATAAAAGCCCTTCAAAATCTCATTCACGAGCCAACTTCAAATCACATTCATGAGACAATGAGCCCAATTTCAGATTTGACAGAGGAAACGGATTAAAGTTACAACATCACTTCACTTAAGGTTAATAGCAGGCCACCTCAAGGTGTCCCTCAGAAAAAAACAGGAAATTCGTAGGTAGCGTTTCAAAATAAAAGCCCTTCAAAATCTCATTCACGAGCCAACTTCAAACCACATTCATGAGACAATGAGCCCAATTTCAGATTTGACAGAGGAAACGGTGCAAAGTTACAACATCACTTCACTTAAGGTTAATAGCAGGCCACCTCAAGGTGTCCCTCGGAAAAAAAACAGGACATTCGTAGGTAGCGTTTCAAAATAAAACCCTTCAAAATCTCATTCACGAGCCAACTTCAAACCACATTTATGAGACAATGAGTCCAATTTCAGATTTGACAGAGGAAAAGGTGCAAAGTTACAACATCACTTCACTTCAAGTTAATAGCAGGCCACCTCAAGGTGTCCCTCGGAAAAAAACAGGAAATTCGTAGATAGTGTTTCAAAATAAAAGCCCTTCAAAATCTCATTCACGAGCCAACTTCAAACCACATTCATGAGACAATGAGCCCAATTTCCGATTTGACAGAGGAAACGGTGCAAAGTTACAACATCACTTCAGGTTAATAGCAGGCCACCTCAAGGTGTCCCTCGGAAAAAAACAGGAAATTCGTAGGTAGCGTTTCAAAATAAAAGCCCTTCAAAATCTCATTCACGAGCCAACTTCAAACCACATTTATGAGACAATGAGTCCAATTTCAGATTTGACAGAGGAAACGGTGCAAAGTTACAACATCACTTCACTTCAGGTTAATAGCAGGCCACCTCAAGGTGTCCCTCTGAAAAAAACAGGAAATTCGTAGGTAGCGTTTCAAAATAAAAGCCCTTCAAAATCTCATTCACGAGCCAACTTCAAACCACATTCATGAGACAATGAGTCCAAATTCAGATTAGACAGAAGAATCGTTGCAAAGTTACAACATCACTTCACTTCAGGTTAATAGCAGGCCACCTCAAGGTGTCCCAAGGAAAAAAACAGGAAATTCGTAGGTAGCGTTTCAAAATAAAAGCCCTTCAAAATCTCATTCACGAGCCAACTTCAAACCACATTCATGAGACAATGAGTCCAATTTCAGATTAGACAGAAGAATCGTTGCAAAGTTACAACATCACTTCACTTCAGGTTAATAGCAGGCCACCTCAAGGTGTCCCTCGGAAAAAAACAGGAAATTCGTAGGTAGCGTTTCAAAATAAAAGCCCTTCAAAATCTCATTCACGAGCCAACTTCAAACCACATTCATGAGACAATGAGCCCAATTTCAGATTTGACAGAGGAAACGGTGCAAAGTTACAACATCACTTCACTTCAAGTTAATAGCAGGCCACCTCAAGGTGTCCATCGCAAAAAAACAGGAAATTCGTTGGTAGCGTTTCAAAATAAAAGCCCTTCAAAATCTCATTCACGAGCCAACTTCAAACCACATTTATGAGACAATGAGCCCAATTTCAGATTTGACAGAGGAAACGGTGCAAAGTTACAACATCACTTCACTTAAGGTTAATAGTAGGCCACCTCAAGGTGTCCCTCGGAAAAAAACAGGAAATTCGTAGGTAGCGTTTTAAAATAAAAGCCCTTCAAAATCTCATTCACGAGCCAACTTCAAATCACATTCATGAGACAATGAGCCCAATTTCAGATTTGACAGAGGAAACGGATTAAAGTTACAACATCACTTCACTTAAGGTTAATAGCAGGCCACCTCAAGGTGTCCCTCAGAAAAAAACAGGAAATTCGTAGGTAGCGTTTCAAAATAAAAGCCCTTCAAAATCTCATTCACGAGCCAACTTCAAACCACATTCATGAGACAATGAGCCCAATTTCAGATTTGACAGAGGAAACGGTGCAAAGTTACAACATCACTTCACTTAAGGTTAATAGCAGGCCACCTCAAGGTGTCCCTCGGAAAAAAACAGGAAATTCGTAGATAGTGTTTCAAAATAAAAGCCCTTCAAAATCTCATTCACGAGCCAACTTCAAACCACATTCATGAGACAATGAGCCCAATTTCCGATTTGACAGAGGAAACGGTGCAAAGTTACAACATCACTTCAGGTTAATAGCAGGCCACCTCAAGGTGTCCCTCGGAAAAAAACAGGAAATTCGTAGGTAGCGTTTCAAAATAAAAGCCCTTCAAAATCTCATTCACGAGCCAACTTCAAACCACATTTATGAGACAATGAGTCCAATTTCAGATTTGACAGAGGAAACGGTGCAAAGTTACAACATCACTTCACTTCAGGTTAATAGCAGGCCACCTCAAGGTGTCCCTCTGAAAAAAACAGGAAATTCGTAGGTAGCGTTTCAAAATAAAAGCCCTTCAAAATCTCATTCACGAGCCAACTTCAAACCACATTCATGAGACAATGAGTACAATTTCAGATTTGACAGAGGAAACGGTGCAAAGTTACAACATCACTTCACTTAAGGTTAATAGCAGGCCACCTCAAGGTGTCCCTCGGAAAAAAACAGGAAATTTGTAGGTAGCGTTTCAAAATAAAAGCCCTTCAAAATCTCATTCACGAGCCAACTTCAAACCACATTCATGAGACAATGAGTCCAATTTCAGATTAGACAGAAGAATCGTTGCAAAGTTACAACATCACTTCACTTCAGGTTAATAGCAGGCCACCTCAAGGTGTCCCTCGGAAAAAAACAGGAAATTCGTAGGTAGCGTTTCAAAATAAAAGCCCTTCAAAATCTCATTCACGAGCCAACTTCAAACCACATTCATGAGACAATAAGCCCAATTTCAGATTTGACAGAGGAAACGGTGCAAAGTTACAACATCACTTCACTTAAGGTTAATAGTAGGCCACCTCAAGGTGTCCCTCGGAAAAAAACAGGAAATTCGTAGGTAGCGTTTCAAAATAAAAGCCCTTCAAAATCTCATTCACGAGCCAACTTCAAACCACATTCATGAGACAATGAGCCCAATTTCCGATTTGACAGAGGAAACGGTGCAAAGTTACAACATCACTTCAGGTTAATAGCAGGCCACCTCAAGGTGTCCCTCGGAAAAAAACAGGAAATTCGTAGGTAGCGTTTCAAAATAAAAGCCCTTCAAAATCTCATTCACGAGCCAACTTCAAACCACATTTATGAGACAATGAGTCCAATTTCAGATTTGACAGAGGAAACGGTGCAAAGTTACAACATCACTTCACTTCAGGTTAATAGCAGGCCACCTCAAGGTGTCCCTCTGAAAAAAACAGGAAATTCGTAGGTAGCGTTTCAAAATAAAAGCCCTTCAAAATCTCATTCACGAGCCAACTTCAAACCACATTCATGAGACAATGAGTCCAATTTCAGATTAGACAGAAGAATCGTTGCAAAGTTACAACATCACTTCACTTCAGGTTAATAGCAGGCCACCTCAAGGTGTCCCAAGGAAAAAAACAGGAAATTCGTAGGTAGCGTTTCAAAATAAAAGCCCTTCAAAATCTCATTCACGAGCCAACTTCAAACCACATTCATGAGACAATGAGTCCAATTTCAGATTAGACAGAAGAATCGTTGCAAAGTTACAACATCACTTCACTTCAGGTTAATAGCAGGCCACCTCAAGGTGTCCCTCTGAAAAAAACAGGAAATTCGTAGGTAGCGTTTTAAAATAAAAGCCCTTCAAAATCTCATTCACGAGCCAACTTCAAATCACATTCATGAGACAATGAGCCCAATTTCAGATTTGACAGAGGAAACGGTGCAAAGTTACAACATCACTTCACTTAAGGTTAATAGCAGGCCACCTCAAGGTGTCCCTCAGAAAAAAACAGGAAATTCGTAGGTAGCGTTTCAAAATAAAAGCCCTTCAAAATCTCATTCACGAGCCAACTTCAAACCACATTCATGAGACAATGAGCCCAATTTCAGATTTGACAGAGGAAAAGGTGCAAAGTTACAACATCACTTCACTTAAGGTTAATAGCAGGCCACCTCAAGGTGTCCCTCGGAAAAAAAACAGGACATTCGTAGGTAGCGTTTCAAAATAAAACCCTTCAAAATCTCATTCACGAGCCAACTTCAAACCACATTTATGAGACAATGAGTCCAATTTCAGATTTGACAGAGGAAAAGGTGCAAAGTTACAACATCACTTCACTTCAAGTTAATAGCAGGCCACCTCAAGGTGTCCCTCGGAAAAAAACAGGAAATTCGTAGATAGTGTTTCAAAATAAAAGCCCTTCAAAATCTCATTCACGAGCCAACTTCAAACCACATTCATGAGACAATGAGCCCAATTTCAGATTTGACAGAGGAAACGGTGCAAAGTTACAACATCACTTCAGGTTAATAGCAGGCCACCTCAAGGTGTCCCTCGGAAAAAAACAGGAAATTCGTAGGTAGCGTTTCAAAATAAAAGCCCTTCAAAATCTCATTCACGAGCCAACTTCAAACCACATTTATGAGACAATGAGTCCAATTTCAGATTTGACAGAGGAAACGGTGCAAAGTTACAACATCACTTCACTTCAGGTTAATAGCAGGCCACCTCAAGGTGTCCCTCTGAAAAAAACAGGAAATTCGTAGGTAGCGTTTCAAAATAAAAGCCCTTCAAAATCTCATTCACGAGCCAACTTCAAACCACATTCATGAGACAATGAGTACAATTTCAGATTTGACAGAGGAAACGGTGCAAAGTTACAACATCACTTCACTTAAGGTTAATAGCAGGCCACCTCAAGGTGTCCCTCGGAAAAAAACAGGAAATTTGTAGGTAGCGTTTCAAAATAAAAGCCCTTCAAAATCTCATTCACGAGCCAACTTCAAACCACATTCATGAGACAATGAGTCCAATTTCAGATTAGACAGAAGAATCGTTGCAAAGTTACAACATCACTTCACTTCAGGTTAATAGCAGGCCACCTCAAGGTGTCCCTCGGAAAAAAACAGGAAATTCGTAGGTAGCGTTTCAAAATAAAAGCCCTTCAAAATCTCATTCACGAGCCAACTTCAAACCACATTCATGAGACAATAAGCCCAATTTCAGATTTGACAGAGGAAACGGTGCAAAGTTACAACATCACTTCACTTAAGGTTAATAGTAGGCCACCTCAAGGTGTCCCTCGGAAAAAAACAGGAAATTCGTAGGTAGCGTTTCAAAATAAAAGCCCTTCAAAATCTCATTCACGAGCCAACTTCAAACCACATTCATGAGACAATGAGCCCAATTTCCGATTTGACAGAGGAAACGGTGCAAAGTTACAACATCACTTCAGGTTAATAGCAGGCCACCTCAAGGTGTCCCTCGGAAAAAAACAGGAAATTCGTAGGTAGCGTTTCAAAATAAAAGCCCTTCAAAAACTCATTCACGAGCCAACTTCAAATCACATTTATGAGACAATGAGTCCAATTTCAGATTTGACAGAGGAAAGGTGCAAAGTTACAACATCACTTCACTTCAGGTTAATAGCAGGCCACCTCAAGGTGTCCCTCTGAAAAAAACAGGAAATTCGTAGGTAGCGTTTCAAAATAAAAGCCCTTCAAAATCTCATTCACGAGCCAACTTCAAACCACATTCATGAGACAATGAGTTCAATTTCAGATTTGACAGAGGAAACGGTGCAAAGTTACAACATCACTTCACTTCAAGTTAATAGCAGGCCACCTCAAGGTGTCCCTCGGAAAAAAACAGGAAATTCGTAGGTAGCGTTTTAAAATAAAAGCCCTTCAAAATCTCATTCACGAGCCAACTTCAAATCACATTCATGAGACAATGAGCCCAATTTCAGATTTGACAGAGGAAAGGTGCAAAGTTACAACATCACTTCACTTCAGGTTAATAGCAGGCCACCTCAAGGTGTCCCTCAGAAAAAAACAGGAAATTCGTAGGTAGCGTTTCAAAATAAAAGCCCTTCAAAATCTCATTCACGAGCCAACTTCAAACCACATTCATGAGACAATGAGCCCAATTTCCGATTTGACAGAGGAAACGGTGCAAAGTTACAACATCACTTCAGGTTAATAGCAGGCCACCTCAAGGTGTCCCTCGGAAAAAAACAGGAAATTCGTAGGTAGCGTTTCAAAATAAAAGCCCTTCAAAATCTCATTCACGAGCCAACTTCAAATCACATTTATGAGACAATGAGTCCAATTTCAGATTAGACAGAAGAATCGGTGCAAAGTTACAACATCACTTCACTTCAAGTTAATAGCAGGCCACCTCAAGGTGTCCCTCAGAAAAAAACAGGAAATTCGTAGGTAGCGTTTCAAAATAAAAGCCCTTCAAAATCTCATTCACGAGCCAACTTCAAACCACATTCATGAGACAATGAGTCCAATTTCAGATTTGACAGAGGAAACGGTGCAAAGTTACAACATCACTTCACTTCAGGTTAATAGCAGGCAACCTCAAGGTGTCCCTCGGAAAAAAACAGGAAATTCGTAGGTAGCGTTTCAAAATAAAAGCCCTTCAAAATCTCATTCACGAGCCAACTTCAAACCACATTTATGAGACAATGAGTCCAATTTCAGATTTGACAGAGGAAACGGTGCAAAGTTACAACATCACTTCACTTCAGGTTAATAGCAGGCCACCTCAAGGTGTCCCTCGGAAAAAAACAGGAAATTCGTAGGTAGCGTTTCAAAATAAAAGCCCTTCAAAATCTCATTCACGAGCCAACTTCAAACCACATTCATGAGACAATGAGTCCAATTTCAGATTAGACAGAAGAATCGTTGCAAAGTTACAACATCACTTCACTTCAGGTTAATAGCAGGCCACCTCAAGGTGTCCCAAGGAAAAAAACAGGAAATTCGTAGGTAGCGTTTCAAAATAAAAGCCCTTCAAAATCTCATTCACGAGCCAACTTCAAACCACATTCATGAGACAATGAGTCCAATTTCAGATTAGACAGAAGAATCGTTGCAAAGTTACAACATCACTTCACTTCAGGTTAATAGCAGGCCACCTCAAGGTGTCCCTCTGAAAAAAACAGGAAATTCGTAGGTAGCGTTTTAAAATAAAAGCCCTTCAAAATCTCATTCACGAGCCAACTTCAAATCACATTCATGAGACAATGAGCCCAATTTCAGATTTGACAGAGGAAACGGTGCAAAGTTACAACATCACTTCACTTAAGGTTAATAGCAGGCCACCTCAAGGTGTCCCTCAGAAAAAAACAGGAAATTCGTAGGTAGCGTTTCAAAATAAAAGCCCTTCAAAATCTCATTCACGAGCCAACTTCAAACCACATTCATGAGACAATGAGCCCAATTTCAGATTTGACAGAGGAAAAGGTGCAAAGTTACAACATCACTTCACTTAAGGTTAATAGCAGGCCACCTCAAGGTGTCCCTCGGAAAAAAAACAGGACATTCGTAGGTAGCGTTTCAAAATAAAACCCTTCAAAATCTCATTCACGAGCCAACTTCAAACCACATTTATGAGACAATGAGTCCAATTTCAGATTTGACAGAGGAAAAGGTGCAAAGTTACAACATCACTTCACTTCAAGTTAATAGCAGGCCACCTCAAGGTGTCCCTCGGAAAAAAACAGGAAATTCGTAGATAGTGTTTCAAAATAAAAGCCCTTCAAAATCTCATTCACGAGCCAACTTCAAACCACATTCATGAGACAATGAGCCCAATTTCCGATTTGACAGAGGAAACGGTGCAAAGTTACAACATCACTTCAGGTTAATAGCAGGCCACCTCAAGGTGTCCCTCGGAAAAAAACAGGAAATTCGTAGGTAGCGTTTCAAAATAAAAGCCCTTCAAAATCTCATTCACGAGCCAACTTCAAACCACATTTATGAGACAATGAGTCCAATTTCAGATTTGACAGAGGAAACGGTGCAAAGTTACAACATCACTTCACTTCAGGTTAATAGCAGGCCACCTCAAGGTGTCCCTCTGAAAAAAACAGGAAATTCGTAGGTAGCGTTTCAAAATAAAAGCCCTTCAAAATCTCATTCACGAGCCAACTTCAAACCACATTCATGAGACAATGAGTACAATTTCAGATTTGACAGAGGAAACGGTGCAAAGTTACAACATCACTTCACTTAAGGTTAATAGCAGGCCACCTCAAGGTGTCCCTCGGAAAAAAACAGGAAATTTGTAGGTAGCGTTTCAAAATAAAAGCCCTTCAAAATCTCATTCACGAGCCAACTTCAAACCACATTCATGAGACAATGAGTCCAATTTCAGATTAGACAGAAGAATCGTTGCAAAGTTACAACATCACTTCACTTCAGGTTAATAGCAGGCCACCTCAAGGTGTCCCTCGGAAAAAAACAGGAAATTCGTAGGTAGCGTTTCAAAATAAAAGCCCTTCAAAATCTCATTCACGAGCCAACTTCAAACCACATTCATGAGACAATGAGCCCAATTTCCGATTTGACAGAGGAAACGGTGCAAAGTTACAACATCACTTCACTTAAGGTTAATAGTAGGCCACCTCAAGGTGTCCCTCGGAAAAAAACAGGAAATTCGTAGGTAGCGTTTCAAAATAAAAGCCCTTCAAAATCTCATTCACGAGCCAACTTCAAACCACATTCATGAGACAATGAGCCCAATTTCCGATTTGACAGAGGAAACGGTGCAAAGTTACAACATCACTTCAGGTTAATAGCAGGCCACCTCAAGGTGTCCCTCGGAAAAAAACAGGAAATTCGTAGGTAGCGTTTCAAAATAAAAGCCCTTCAAAAACTCATTCACGAGCCAACTTCAAATCACATTTATGAGACAATGAGTCCAATTTCAGATTTGACAGAGGAAAGGTGCAAAGTTACAACATCACTTCACTTCAGGTTAATAGCAGGCCACCTCAAGGTGTCCCTCTGAAAAAAACAGGAAATTCGTAGGTAGCGTTTCAAAATAAAAGCCCTTCAAAATCTCATTCACGAGCCAACTTCAAACCACATTCATGAGACAATGAGTTCAATTTCAGATTTGACAGAGGAAACGGTGCAAAGTTACAACATCACTTCACTTCAAGTTAATAGCAGGCCACCTCAAGGTGTCCCTCGGAAAAAAACAGGAAATTCGTAGGTAGCGTTTTAAAATAAAAGCCCTTCAAAATCTCATTCACGAGCCAACTTCAAATCACATTCATGAGACAATGAGCCCAATTTCAGATTTGACAGAGGAAAGGTGCAAAGTTACAACATCACTTCACTTCAGGTTAATAGCAGGCCACCTCAAGGTGTCCCTCAGAAAAAAACAGGAAATTCGTAGGTAGCGTTTCAAAATAAAAGCCCTTCAAAATCTCATTCACGAGCCAACTTCAAACCACATTCATGAGACAATGAGCCCAATTTCCGATTTGACAGAGGAAACGGTGCAAAGTTACAACATCACTTCAGGTTAATAGCAGGCCACCTCAAGGTGTCCCTCGGAAAAAAACAGGAAATTCGTAGGTAGCGTTTCAAAATAAAAGCCCTTCAAAATCTCATTCACGAGCCAACTTCAAATCACATTTATGAGACAATGAGTCCAATTTCAGATTAGACAGAGGAATCGGTGCAAAGTTACAACATCACTTCACTTCAAGTTAATAGCAGGCCACCTCAAGGTGTCCCTCAGAAAAAAACAGGAAATTCGTAGGTAGCGTTTCAAAATAAAAGCCCTTCAAAATCTCATTCACGAGCCAACTTCAAACCACATTCATGAGACAATGAGTCCAATTTCAGATTTGACAGAGGAAACGGTGCAAAGTTACAACATCACTTCACTTCAGGTTAATAGCAGGCAACCTCAAGGTGTCCCTCGGAAAAAAACAGAAAATTCGTAGGTAGCGTTTCAAAATAAAAGCCCTTCAAAATCTCATTCACGAGCCAACTTCAAACCACATTCATGAGACAATGAGTCCAATTTCAGATTAGACAGAGGAAACGGTGCAAAGTTACAACATCACTTCACTTCAGGTTAATAGCAGGCCACCTCAAGGTGTCCCTCGGAAAAAAACAGGAAATTCGTAGGTAGCGTTTCAAAATAAAAGCCCTTCAAAATCTCATTCATGAGCCAACTTCAAACCACATTCATGAGACAATGAGTCCAATTTCAGATTAGACAGAGGAAACGATGCAAAGTTACAACATCACTTCACTTCAAGTTAATAGCAGGCCACCTCAAGGTGTCCCTCGGAAAAAAACATGAAATTTGTAGGTAGCGTTTCAAAATAAAAGCCCTTCAAAATCTCATTCACGAGCCAACTTCAAACCACATTCATGAGACAATGAGTCCAATTTCAGATTTGACAGAGGAAACGGTGCAAAGTTACAACATCACTTCACTTCAAGTTAATAGCAGGCCACCTCAAGGTGTCCCTCGGAAAAAAACAGGAAATTCGTTGGTAGCGTTTCAAAATAAAAGCCCTTCAAAATCTCATTCACGAGCCAACTTCAAACCACATTTATGAGACAATGAGTCCAATTTCAGATTTGACAGAGGAAACGGTGCAAAGTTACAACATCACTTCACTTCAAGTTAATAGCAGACAACCTCAAGGTGTCCCTCGGAAAAAAACAGGACAGTCGTAGGTAGCGTTTCAAAATAAAAGCCCTTCAAAATCTCATTCACGAGCCAACTTCAAACCACATTCATGAGACAATGAGCCCAATTTCAGATTTGACAGAGGAAACGGTGCAAAGTTACAACATCACTTCACTTCAGGTTAATAGCAGGCCACCTCAAGGTGTCCCTCTGAAAAAAACAGGACATTCGTAGGTAGCGTTTCAAAAGAAAAGCCCTTCAAAATCTCATTCACGAGCCAACTTCAAACCACATTTATGAGACAATGAGTCCAATTTCAGATTTGACAGAGGAAACGGTGCAAAGTTACAACATCACTTCACTTCAAGTTAATAGCAGGCCACCTCAAGGTGTCCCTCGGAAAAAAACAGGAAATTCGTAGGTAGCGTTTCAAAATAAAAGCCCTTCAAAATCTCATTCACGAGCCAACTTCAAACCACATTCATGAGACAATGAGCCCAATTTCAGATTTGACAGAGGAAACGGTGCAAAGTTACAACATCACTTCACTCAAGGTTAATAGTAGGCTACCTCAAGGTGTCCCTCGGAAAAAAACAGGAAAATCGTAGGTAGCGTTTCAAAATAAAAGCCCTTCAAAATCTCATTCACGAGCCAACTTCAAACCACATTCATGAGACAATGAGCCCAATTTCAGATTTGACAGAGGAAACGGTGCAAAGTTACAACATCACTTCACTTAAGGTTAATAGCAGGCCACCTCAAGGTGTCCCTCTGAAAAAAACAGGACATTCGTAGGTAGCGTTTCAAAAGAAAAGCCCTTCAAAATCTCATTCACGAGCCAACTTCAAACCACATTTATGAGACAATGAGTCCAATTTCAGATTTAACAGACGAAACGGTGCAAAGTTACAACATCACTTCACTTCAAGTTAATAGCAGGCCACCTCAAGGTGTCCCTCGGAAAAAAACAGGACATTCGTAGGTAGCGTTTCAAAATAAAAGCCCTTCAAAATCTCATTCACGAGCCAACTTCAAACCACATTTATGAGACAATGAGTCCAATTTCAGATTTGACAGAGGAAAAGGTGCAAAGTTACAACATCACTTCACTTAAGGTTAATAGCAGGCCACCTTAAGGTGTCCCTCGGAAAAAAACAGGACATTCGTAGGTAGCGTTTCAAAATAAAAGCCCTTCAAAATCTCATTCACGAGCCAACTTCAAACCACATTCATGAGATAATGAGCCCAATTTCAGATTTGACAGAGGAAACGGTGCAAAGTTACAACATCACTTCACTTCAAGTTAATAGCAGGCCACCTCAAGGTGTCCCTCGGAAAAAAACAGGACATTCGTATGTAGCGTTTCAAAATAAAAGCCCTTCAAAATCTCATTCACGAGCCAACTTCAAACCACATTTATGAGACAATGAGTCCAATTTCAGATTTGACAGAGGAAAAGGTGCAAAGTTACAACATCACTTCACTTCAGGTTAATAGCAGGCCACCTCAAGGTGTCCCTCGGAAAAAAACAGGACATTCGTAGGTAGCGTTTCAAAAGAAAAGCCCTTCAAAATCTCATTCACGAGCCAATTTCAAACCACATTTATGAGACAATGAGTCCAATTTCAGATTTGACAGAGGAAACGGTGCAAAGTTACAACATCACTTCACTTCAACTTAATAGCAGGCCACCTCAAGGTGTCCCTCGGAAAAAAACAGGAAATTCGTAGGTAGCGTTTCAAAATAAAAGCCCTTCAAAATCTCATTCACGAGCCAACTTCAAACCACATTCATGAGACAATGAGCCCAATTTCAGATTTGACAGAGGAAACGGTGAAAAGTTACAACATCACTTCACTTAAGGTTAATAGTAGGCCACCTCAAGGTGTCCCTCGGAAAAAAAACAGGAAATTCGTAGGTAGCGTTTCAAAATAAAAGCCCTTCAAAATCTCATTAACGAGCCAACTTCAAACCACATTTATGAGACAATGAGTCCAATTTCAGATTTGACAGAGGAAACGGTGCAAAGTTACAACATCACTTCACTTCAAGTTAATAGCAGACAACCTCAAGGTGTCCCTCGGAAAAAAACAGGACAGTCGTAGGTAGCGTTTCAAAATAAAAGCCCTTCAAAATCTCATTCACGAGCCAACTTCAAACCACATTCATGAGACAATGAGCTCAATTTCAGATTTGACAGAGGAAACGGTGCAAAGTTACAACATCACTTCACTTCAGGTTAATAGCAGGCCACCTCAAGGTGTCCCTCTGAAAAAAACAGGACATTCGTAGGTAGCGTTTCAAAAGAAAAGCCCTTCAAAATCTCATTCACGAGCCAACTTCAAACCACATTTATGAGACAATGAGTCCAATTTCAGATTTGACAGAGGAAACGGTGCAAAGTTACAACATCACTTCACTTCCAGTTAATAGCAGGCCACCTCAAGGTGTCCCTCGGAAAAAACAGGAAATTCGTAGGTAGCGTTTCAAAATAAAAGCCCTTCAAAATCTCATTCACGAGCCAACTTCAAACCACATTCATGAGACAATGAGCCCAATTTCAGATTTGACAGAGGAAACGGTGCAAAGTTACAACATCACTTCACTTAAGGTTAAAGCAGGCCACCTCAAGGTGTCCCTCGGAAAAAAACAGGACATTCGTAGGTAGCGTTTCAAAATAAAAGCCCTTCAAAATCTCATTCACGAGCCAACTTCAAACCACATTTATGAGACAATGAGTCCAATTTCAGATTTGACAGAGGAAAAGGTGCAAAGTTACAACATCACTTCACTTCAGGTTAATAGCAGGCCATCTCAAGGTGTCCCTCGGAAAAAAAACAGGACATTCGTAGGTAGCGTTTCAAAAGAAAAGCCCTTCAAAATCTCATTCACGAGCCAACTTCAAAACACATTTATGAGACAATGAGTCCAATTTCAGATTTGACAGAGGAAACGGTGCAAAGTTACAACATCACTTCACTTCAGGTTAATAGCAGGCCACCTCAAGGTGTCCCTCGGAAAAAAACAGGAAATTCGTAGGTAGCGTTTCAAAATAAAAGCCCTTCAAAATCTCATTCACGAGCCAACTTCAAACCACATTCATGAGACAATGAGTCCAATTTCAGATTAGACAGAGGAAACGGTGCAAAGTTACAACATCACTTCACTTCAGGTTAATAGCAGGCCACCTCAAGGTGTCCCTCGGAAAAAAACAGGAAATTCGTAGGTAGCGTTTCAAAATAAAAGCCCTTCAAAATCTCATTCACGAGCCAACTTCAAACCACATTCATGAGACAATGAGCCCAATTTCAGATTTGACAGAGGAAACGGTGCAAAGTTACAACATCACTTCACTTAAGGTTAATAGCAGGCCACCTCAAGGTGTCCCTCGGAAAAAAACAGGACATTCGTAGGCAGCGTTTCAAAAGAAAAGCCCTTCAAAATCTCATTCACGAGCCAACTTCAAAACACATTTATGAGACAATGAGTCCAATTTCAGATTTGACAGAGGAAACGATGCAAAGTTACAACATCACTTCACTTCAGGTTAATAGCAGGCCACCTCAAGGTGTCCCTCGGAAAAAAACAGGAAATTCGTAGGTAGCGTTTCAAAATAAAAGCCCTTCAAAATCTCATTCACGAGCCAACTTCAAACCACATTCATGAGACAATGAGCCCAATTTCAGATTTGACAGTGGAAACGGTGCAAAGTTACAACATCACTTCACTTAAGGTTAATAGCAGGCCACCTCAAGGTGTCCCTCGGAAAAAAACAGGAGATTCGTAGGTAGCGTTTCAAAAGAAAAGCCCTTCAAAATCTCATTCACGAGCCAACTTCAAAACACATTTATGAGACAATGAGTCCAATTTCAGATTTGACAGAGGAAAAGGTGCAAAGTTACAACATCACTTCACTTAAGGTTAATAGCAGGCCACCTTAAGGTGTCCCTTGGAAAAAAACAGGACATTCATAGGTAGCGTTTCAAAATAAAAGCCCTTCAAAATCTCATTCACGAGCCAACTTCAAACCACATTCATGAGACAATGAGCCCAATTTCAGATTTGACAGAGGAAACGGTGCAAAGTTACAACATCACTTCACTTAAGGTTAATAGCAGGCCACCTCAAGGTGTCCCTCGGAAAAAAACAGGACATTCGTAGGTAGCGTTTCAAAATAAAAGCCCTTCAAAATCTCATTCACGAGCCAACTTCAAACCACATTCATGAGACAATGAGCCCAATTTCAGATTTGACAGAGGAAACGGTGCAAAGTTACAACATCACTTCACTTAAGGTTAATAGCAGGCCACCTCAAGGTGTCCCTCGGAAAAAAACAGGACATTCGTAGGTAGCGTTTCAAAATAAAAGCCCTTCAAAATCTCATTCACGAGCCAACTTCAAACCACATTTATGAGACAATGAGTCCAATTTCAGATTTGACAGAGGAAACGGTGCAAAGTTACAACATCACTTCACTTCAAGTTAATAGCAGGCCACCTCAAGGTGTCCCTCGGAAAAAAACAGGACATTCGTAGGTAGCGTTTCAAAATAAAAGCCCTTCAAAATCTTATTCACGAGCCAACTTCAAACCACATTTATGAGACAATGAGTCCAATTTCAGATTTGACAGAGGAAAAGGTGCAAAGTTACAACATCACTTCACTTCAGGTTAATAGCAGGCCACCTCAAGGTGTCCCTCGGAAAAAAACAGGAAATTCGTAGGTAGCGTTTCAAAATAAAAGCCCTTCAAAATCTCATTCACGAGCCAACTTCAAACCACATTCATGAGACAATGAGCCCAATTTCAGATTTGACAGAGGAAACGGTGCAAAGTTACAACATCACTTCACTTAAGGTTAATAGCAGGCCACCTCAAGGTGTCCGTCGGAAAAAAACAGGACATTCGTAGGTAGCGTTTCAAAATAAAAGCCCTTCAAAATCTCATTCATGAGCCAACTTCAAACCACATTCATGAGACAATGAGCCCAATTTCAGATTTGACAGAGGAAACGATGCAAAGTTACAACATCACTTCACTTCAGGTTAATAGCAGGCCACCTCAAGGTGTCCCTCTGAAAAAAACAGGACATTCGTAGGTTGCGTTTCAAAAGAAAAGCCCTTCAAAATCTCATTCACGAGCCAACTTCAAACCACATTTATGAGACAATGAGTCCAATTTCAGATTTGACAGAGGAAAAGGTGCAAAGTTACAACATCACTTCACTTCAGGTTAATAGCAGGCCACCTCAAGGTGTCCCTCGCAAAAAAACAGGAAATTCGTAGGTAGCGTTTCAAAATAAAAGCCCTTCAAAATCTCATTCACGAGCCAACTTCAAACCACATTCATGAGACAATGAGCCCAATTTCAGATTTGACAGAGGAAACGGTGCAAAGTTACAACATCACTTCACTTAAGGTTAATAGCAGGCCACCTCAAGGTGTCCCTCGGAAAAAAACAGGACATTCGTAGGTAGCGTTTCAAAAGAAAAGCCCTTCAAAATCTCATTCACGAGCCAACTTCAAAACACATTTATGAGACAATGAGTCCAATTTCAGATTTGACAGAGGAAACGATGCAAAGTTACAACATCACTTCACTTCAGGTTAATAGCAGGCCACCTCAAGGTGTCCCTCGGAAAAAAACAGGAAATTCGTAGGTAGCGTTTCAAAATAAAAGCCCTTCAAAATCTCATTCACGAGCCAACTTCAAACCACATTTATGAGACAATGAGTCCAATTTCAGATTTGACAGAAGAAAAGGTGCAAAGTTACAACATCACTTCACTTCAGGTTAATAGCAGGCAACCTCAAGGTGTCCCTCGGAAAAAAACAGGACATTCGTAGGTAGCGTTTCAAAATAAAAGCCCTTCAAAATCTCATTCATGAGCCAACTTCAAACCACATTCATGAGACAATGAGCCCAATTTCAGATTTGACAGAGGAAACGGTGCAAAGTTACAACATCACTTCACTTCAGGTTAATAGCAGGCCACCTCAAGGTGTCCCTCTGAAAAAAACAGGACATTCGTAGGTTGCGTTTCAAAAGAAAAGCCCTTCAAAATCTCATTCACGAGCCAACTTCAAACCACATTTATGAGACAATGAGTCCAATTTCAGATTTGACAGAGGAAACGGTGCAAAGTTACAACATCACTTCACTTCAAGTTAATAGCAGGCCACCTCAAGGTGTCCCTCGGAAAAAAACAGGAAATTCGTAGGTAGCGTTTCAAAATAAAAGCCCTTCAAAATCTCATTCACGAGCCAACTTCAAACCACATTCATGAGACAATGAGCCCAATTTCAAATTTGACAGAGGAAACGGTGCAAAGTTACAACATCACTTCACTTAAGGTTAAAGCAGGCCACCTCAAGGTGTCCCTCGGAAAAAAACAGGACATTCGTAGGTAGCGTTTCAAAATAAAAGCCCTTCAAAATCTCATTCACGAGCCAACTTCAAACCACATTCATTAGACAATGAGCCCAATTTCAGATTTGACAGAGGAAACGGTGCAAAGTTACAACATCACTTCACTTCAAGTTAATAGCAGGCCACCTCAAGGTGTCCCTCGGAAAAAAACAGGACATTAGTAGGTAGCGTTTCAAAATAAAAGCCCTTCAAAATCTCATTCACGAGCCAACTTCAAACCACATTTATGAGACAATGAGTCCAATTTCAGATTTGACAGACGAAACGGTGCAAAGTTACAACATCACTTCACTTCAAGTTAATAGCAGGCCACCTCAAGGTGTCCCTCGGAAAAAAACAGGACATTCGTAGGTAGCGTTTCAAAATAAAAGCCCTTCAAAATCTCATTCACGAGCCAACTTCAAACCACATTTATGAGACAATGAGTCCAATTTCAGATTTGACAGAGGAAAAGGTGCAAAGTTACAACATCACTTCACTTCAGGTTAATAGCAGGCCACCTCAAGGTGTCCCTCGGAAAAAAACAGGACATTCGTAGGTAGCGTTTCAAAATAAAACCCCTTCAAAATTTCATTCACGAGCCAACTTCAAACCATATTTATTAGACAATGAGTCCAATTTCAGATTTGACAGAGGAAAAGGTGCAAAGTTACAACATCACTTCACTTAAGGTTAATAGCAGGCCACCTTAAGGTGTCCCTTGGAAAAAAACAGGACATTCGTAGGTAGCGTTTCAAAATAAAAGCCCTTCAAAATCTCATTCACGAGCCAACTTCAAACCACATTCATGAGATAATGAGCCCAATTTCAGATTTGACAGAGGAAACGGTGCAAAGTTACAACATCACTTCACTTCAGGTTAATAGCAGGCCACCTCAAGGTGTCCCTCTGAAAAAAACAGGACATTCGTAGGTTGCGTTTCAAAAGAAAAGCCCTTCAAAATCTCATTCACGAGCCAACTTCAAACCACATTTATGAGACAATGAGTCCAATTTCAGATTTGACAGAGGAAACGGTGCAAAGTTACAACATCACTTCACTTCAAGTTAATAGCAGGCCACCTCAAGGTGTCCCTCGGAAAAAAACAGGAAATTCGTAGGTAGCGTTTCAAAATAAAAGCCCTTCAAAATCTCATTCACGAGCCAACTTCAAACCACATTCATGAGACAATGAGCCCAATTTCAAATTTGACAGAGGAAACGGTGCAAAGTTACAACATCACTTCACTTAAGGTTAAAGCAGGCCACCTCAAGGTGTCCCTCGGAAAAAAACAGGACATTCGTAGGTAGCGTTTCAAAATAAAAGCCCTTCAAAATCTCATTCACGAGCCAACTTCAAACCACATTCATCAGACAATGAGCCCAATTTCAGATTTGACAGAGGAAACGGTGCAAAGTTACAACATCACTTCACTTCAAGTTAATAGCAGGCCACCTCAAGGTGTCCCTCGGAAAAAAACAGGACATTAGTAGGTAGCGTTTCAAAATAAAAGCCCTTCAAAATCTCATTCACGAGCCAACTTCAAACCACATTCATGAGACAATGAGCCCAATTTCAGATTTGACAGAGGAAACGGTGCAAAGTTACAACATCACTTCACTTCAAGTTAATAGCAGACCACCTCAAGGTGTCCCTCGGAAAAAAACAGGAAATTCGTAGGTAGCGTTTCAAAATAAAAGCCCTTCAAAATCTCATTCACGAGCCAACTTCAAACCACATTCATGAGACAATGAGCCCAATTTCAGATTTGACAGAGGAAACGGTGCAAAGTTACAACATCACTTCACTTAAGGTTAAAGCAGGCCACCTCAAGGTGTCCCTCGGAAAAAAACAGGACATTCGTAGGTAGCGTTTCAAAATAAAAGCCTTTCAAAATCTCATTCACGAGCCAACTTCAAACCACATTCATTAGACAATGAGCCCAATTTCAGATTTGACAGAGGAAACGGTGCAAAGTTACAACATCACTTCACTTCAAGTTAATAGCAGGCCACCTCAAGGTGTCCGTCGGAAAAAAACAGGACATTCGCAGGTAGCGTTTCAAAATAAAAGCCCTTCAAAATCTCATTCACGAGCCAACTTCAAACCACATTTATGAGACAATGAGTCCAATTTCAGATTTGACAGACGAAACGGTGCAAAGTTACAACATCACTTCACTTCAGGTTAATAGCAGGCCACCTCAAGGTGTCCCTCTGAAAAAAACAGGACATTCGTAGGTAGCGTTTCAAAAGAAAAGCCCTTCAAAATCTCATTCACGAGCCAACTTCAAACCACATTTATGAGACAATGAGTCCAATTTCAGATTTGACAGAGGAAACGGTGCAAAGTTACAACATCACTTCACTTCAAGTTAATAGCAGACCACCTCAAGGTGTCCCTCGGAAAAAAACAGGAAATTCGTAGGTAGCGTTTCAAAATAAAAGCCCTTCAAAATCTCATTCACGAGCCAACTTCAAACCACATTCATGAGACAATGAGCCCAATTTCAGATTTGACAGAGGAAACGGTGCAAAGTTACAACATCACTTCACTTAAGGTTAAAGCAGGCCACCTCAAGGTGTCCCTCGGAAAAAAACAGGACATTCGTAGGTAGCGTTTCAAAATAAAAGCCTTTCAAAATCTCATTCACGAGCCAACTTCAAACCACATTCATTAGACAATGAGCCCAATTTCAGATTTGACAGAGGAAACGGTGCAAAGTTACAACATCACTTCACTTCAAGTTAATAGCAGGCCACCTCAAGGTGTCCGTCGGAAAAAAACAGGACATTCGCAGGTAGCGTTTCAAAATAAAAGCCCTTCAAAATCTCATTCACGAGCCAACTTCAAACCACATTTATGAGACAATGAGTCCAATTTCAGATTTGACAGACGAAACGGTGCAAAGTTACAACATCACTTCACTTCAAGTTAATCGCAGGCCACCTCAAGGTGTCCCTCGGAAAAAAACAGGACATTCGTAGGTAGCGTTTCAAAATAAAAGCCCTTCAAAATCTCATTCACGAGCCAACTTCAAACCACATTTATGAGACAATGAGTCCAATTTCAGATTTGACAGAGGAAAAGGTGCAAAGTTACAACATCACTTCACTTCAGGTTAATAGCAGGCCACCTCAAGGTGTCCCTCGGAAAAAAACAGGACATTCGTAGGTAGCGTTTCAAAATAAAACCCCTTCAAAATTTCATTCACGAGCCAACTTCAAACCATATTTATTGGACAATGAGTCCAATTTCAGATTTGACAGAGGAAAAGGTGCAAAGTTACAACATCACTTCACTTAAGGTTAATAGCAGGCCACCTTAAGGTGTCCCTTGGAAAAAAACAGGACATTCGTAGGTAGCGTTTCAAAATAAAAGCCCTTCAAAATCTCATTCACGAGCCAACTTCAAACCACATTCATGAGATAATGAGCCCAATTTCAGATTTGACAGAGGAAACGGTGCAAAGTTACAACATCACTTCACTTCAAGTTGATAGCAGGCCACCTCAAGGTGTCCCTCGGAAAAAAACAGGACATTCGTAGGTAGCGTTTCAAAATAAAAGCCCTTCAAAATCTCATTCACGAGCCAACTTCAAAAAACATTTTTGAGACAATGAGTCCAATTTCAGATTTGACAGAGGAAAAGGTGCAAAGTTACAACATCACTTCACTTCAGGTTAATAGCAGGCCACCTCAAGGTGTCCCTCAGAAAAAAACAGGACATTCGTAGGTAGCGTTTCAAAATAAAAGCCCTTCAAAATCTCATTCACGAGCCAACTTCAAACCACATTCATGAGACAATGAGCCCAATTTCAGATTTGACAGAGGAAACGGTGCAAAGTTACAACATCACTTCACTTAAGGTTAATAGCAGGCCACCTCAAGGTGTCCCTCGGAAAAAAACAGGACATTCGTAGGTAGCGTTTCAAAATAAAAGCCCTTCAAAATCTCATTCACGAGCCAACTTCAAACCACATTTATGAGACAATGAGTCCAATTTCAGATTTGACAGAGGAAACGGTGCAAAGTTACAACATCACTTCACTTCAAGTTAATAGCAGGCCACCTCAAGGTGTCCCTCGGAAAAAAACAGGACATTCGTAGGTAGCGTTTCAAAATAAAAGCCCTTCAAAATCTCATTCACGAGCCAACTTCAAACCACATTTATGAGACAATGAGTCCAATTTCAGATTTGACAGAGGAAAAGGTGCAAAGTTACAACATCACTTCACTTAAGGTTAATAGCAGGCCACCTTAAGGTGTCCCTTGGAAAAAAACAGGACATTCGTAGGTAGCGTTTCAAAATAAAAGCCCTTCAAAATCTCATTCACGAGCCAACTTCAAACCACATTTATGAGACAATGAGTCCAATTTCAGATTTGACAGAGGAAAAGGTGCAAAGTTACAACATCACTTCACTTAAGGTTAATAGCAGGCCACCTCAAGGTGTCCCTCGGAAAAAAACAGGACATTCGTAGGTAGCGTTTCAAAATAAAAGCCCTTCAAAATCTCATTCACGAGCCAACTTCAAACCACATTTATGAGACAATGAGTCCAATTTCAGATTTGACAGAGGAAAAGGTGCAAAGTTACAACATCACTTCACTTCAGGTTAATAGCAGGCCACCTCAAGGTGTCCCTCGGAAAAAAACAGGACATTCGTAGGTAGCGTTTCAAAATAAAAGCCCTTCAAAATCTCATTCACGAGCCAACTTCAAACCACATTTATGAGACAATGAGTCCAATTTCAGATTTGACAGAGGAAACGGTGCAAAGTTACAACATCACTTCACTTAAGGTTAATAGCAGGCCACCTCAAGGTGTCCCTCGGAAAAAAACAGGAAATTAGTAGGTAGCGTTTCAAAATAAAAGCCCTTCAAAATCTCATTCACGAGCCAACTTCAAACCACATTTATGAGACAATGAGTCCAATTTCAGATTTGACAGAGGAAAAGGTGCAAAGTTACAACATCACTTCACTTCAAGTTAATAGCAGGCCACCTCAAGGTGTCCCTCGGAAAAAAACAGGAAATTCGTAGGTAGCGTTTCAAAATAAAAGCCCTTCAAAATCTCATTCACGAGCCAACTTCAAACCACATTCATGAGACAATGAGCCCAATTTCAGATTTGACAGAGGAAACGGTGAAAAGTTACAACATCACTTCACTTAAGGTTAATAGCAGGCCACCTCAAGGTGTCCCTCGTAAAAAAACATAAAATTCGTAGGTAGCATTTCAAAATGAAAGCCCTTCAAAATCTCATTCACGAGCCAACTTCAAACCACATTCATGAGACAATTAGCCCAATTTCAGATTTGACAGAGGAAACGGTGCAAAGTTACAACATCACTTCACTTCAGGTTAATAGCAGGCCACCTCAAGGTGTCCCTCGGAAAAAAACAGGAAATTCGTAGGTAGCGTTTCAAAATAAAAGCCCTTCAAAATCTCATTCACGAGCCAACTTCAAACCACATTCATGAGACAATGAGTCCAATTTCAGATTAGACAGAGGAAACGGTGCAAAGTTACAACATCACTTCACTTCAGGTTAATAGCAGGCCACCTCAAGGTGTCCCTCGGAAAAAAACAGAAAATTCGTAGGTAGCGTTTCAAAATAAAAGCCCTTCAAAATCTCATTCACGAGCCAACTTCAAACCACATTCATGAGACAATGAGCCCAATTTCAGATTTGACAGAGGAAACGGTGCAAAGTTACAACATCACTTCACTTAAGGTTAATAGCAGGCCACCTTAAGGTGTCCCTTGGAAAAAAACAGGACATTCGTAGGTAGCGTTTCAAAATAAAAGCCCTTCAAAATCTCATTCACGAGCCAACTTCAAACCACATTCATGAGATAATGAGCCCAATTTCAGATTTGACAGAGGAAACGGTGCAAAGTTACAACATCACTTCACTTCAAGTTAATAGCAGGCCACCTCAAGGTGTCCCTCGGAAAAAAACAGGACATTCGTAGGTAGCGTTTCAAAATAAAAGCCCTTCAAAATCTCATTCACGAGCCAACTTCAAACCACATTTATGAGACAATGAGTCCAATTTCAGATTTGACAGAGGAAAAGGTGCAAAGTTACAACATCACTTCACTTCAGGTTAATAGCAGGCCACCTCAAGGTGTCCCTCGGAAAAAAACAGGACATTCGTAGGTAGCGTTTCAAAATAAAACCCCTTCAAAATTTCATTCACGAGCCAACTTCAAACCATATTTATTAGACAATGAGTCCAATTTCAGATTTGACAGAGGAAAAGGTGCAAAGTTACAACATCACTTCACTTAAGGTTAATAGCAGGCCACCTTAAGGTGTCCCTTGGAAAAAAACAGGACATTCGTAGGTAGCGTTTCAAAATAAAAGCCCTTCAAAATCTCATTCACGAGCCAACTTCAAACCACATTCATGAGATAATGAGCCCAATTTCAGATTTGACAGAGGAAACGGTGCAAAGTTACAACATCACTTCACTTCAAGTTAATAGCAGGCCACCTCAAGGTGTCCCTCGGAAAAAAACAGGACATTCGTAGGTAGCGTTTCAAAATAAAAGCCCTTCAAAATCTCATTCACGAGCCAACTTCAAACCACATTTATGAGACAATGAGTCCAATTTCAGATTTGACAGAGGAAAAGGTGCAAAGTTACAACATCACTTCACTTCAGGTTAATAGCAGGCCACCTCAAGGTGTCCCTCGGAAAAAAACAGGACATTCGTAGGTAGCGTTTCAAAATAAAAGCCCTTCAAAATCTCATTCACGAGCAAACTTCAAACCACATTCATGAGACAATGAGCCCAATTTCAGATTTGACAGAGGAAACGGTGCAAAGTTACAACATCACTTCACTTAAGGTTAATAGCAGGCCACCTCAAGGTGTCCCTCGGAAAAAAACAGGACATTCGTAAGTAGCGTTTCAAAATAAAAGCCCTTCAAAATCTCATTCACGAGCCAACTTCAAACCACATTTATGAGACAATGAGTCCAATTTCAGATTTGACAGAGGAAACGGTGCAAAGTTACAACATCACTTCACTTCAAGTTAATAGCAGGCCACCTCAAGGTGTCCCTCGGAAAAAAACAGGACATTCGTAGGTAGCGTTTCAAAATAAAAGCCCTTCAAAATCTCATTCACGAGCCAACTTCAAACCACATTTATGAGACAATGAGTCCAATTTCAGATTTGACAGAGGAAACGGTGCAAAGTTACAACATCACTTCACTTAAGGTTAATAGCAGGCCACCTCAAGGTGTCCCTCGGAAAAAAACAGGAAATTAGTAGGTAGCGTTTCAAAATAAAAGCCCTTCAAAATGTCATTCACGAGCCAACTTCAAACCACATTTATGAGACAATGAGTCCAATTTCAGATTTGACAGAGGAAAAGGTGCAAAGTTACAACATCACTTCACTTCAGGTTAATAGCAGGCCACCTCAAGGTGTCCCTCGGAAAAAAACAGGACATTCGTAGGTAGCGTTTCAAAAGAAAAGCCCTTCAAAATCTCATTCACGAGCCAACTTCAAACCACATTTATGAGACAATGAGTCCAATTTCAGATTTGACATAGGAAACGGTGCAAAGTTACAACATCACTTCACTTCAAGTTAATAGCAGGCCACCTCAAGGTGTCCCTCGGAAAAAAACAGGAAATTCGTAGGTAGCGTTTCAAAATAAAAGCCCTTCAAAATCTCATTCACGAGCCAACTTCAATCCACATTCATGAGACAATGAGCCCAATTTCAGATTTGACAGAGGAAACGGTGAAAAGTTACAACATCACTTCACTTAAGGTTAATAGCAGGCCACCTCAAGGTGTCCCTCGGAAAAAAACAGGAAATTCGTAGGTAGCGTTTCAAAATAAAAGCCCTTCAAAATCTCATTCACGAGCCAACTTCAAACCACATTCATGAGACAATGAGCCCAATTTCAGATTTGACAGAGGAAACGGTGAAAAGTTACAACATCACTTCACTTAAGGTTAATAGCAGGCCACCTCAAGGTGTCCCTCGGAAAAAAACAGGAAATTAGTAGGTAGCGTTTCAAAATAAAACCCCTTCAAAATCTCATTCACGAGCCAACTTCAAACCACATTCATGAGACAATGAGCCCAATTTCAGATTTGACAGAGGAAACGGTGAAAAGTTACAACATCACTTCACTTAAGGTTAATAGCAGGCCACCTCAAGGTGTCCCTCGGAAAAAAACAGGACATTCGTAGGTAGCGTTTCAAAATAAAAGCCCTTCAAAATCTCATTCACGAGCCAACTTCAAACCACATTCATGAGACAATGAGCCCAATTTCAGATTTGACAGAGGAAACGGTGCAAAGTTACAACATCACTTCACTTAAGGTTAATAGCAGGCCACCTCAAGGTGTCCCTCGGAAAAAAACAGGACATTCGTAGGTAGCGTTTCAAAATAAAAGCCCTTCAAAATCTCATTCACGAGCCAACTTCAAACCACATTTATGAGACAATGAGTCCAATTTCAGATTTGACAGAGGAAAAGGTGCAAAGTTACAACATCACTTCACTTAAGGTTAATAGCAGGCCACCTTAAGGTGTCCCTTGGAAAAAAACAGGACATTCGTAGGTAGCGTTTCAAAATAAAAGCCCTTCAAAATCTCATTCACGAGCCAACTTCAAACCACATTTATGAGACAATGAGTCCAATTTCAGATTTGACAGAGGAAAAGGTGCAAAGTTACAACATCACTTCACTTAAGGTTAATAGCAGGCCACCTCAAGGTGTCCCTCGGAAAAAAACAGGACATTCGTAGGTAGCGTTTCAAAATAAAAGCCCTTCAAAATCTCATTCACGAGCCAACTTCAAACCACATTTATGAGACAATGAGTCCAATTTCAGATTTGACAGAGGAAAAGGTGCAAAGTTACAACATCACTTCACTTCAGGTTAATAGCAGGCCACCTCAAGGTGTCCCTCGGAAAAAAACAGGACATTCGTAGGTAGCGTTTCAAAATAAAAGCCCTTCAAAATCTCATTCACGAGCCAACTTCAAACCACATTTATGAGACAATGAGCCCAATTTCAGATTTGACAGAGGAAACGGTGCAAAGTTACAACATCACTTCACTTAAGGTTAATAGCAGGCCACCTCAAGGTGTCCCTCGGAAAAAAACAGGAAATTAGTAGGTAGCGTTTCAAAATAAAAGCCCTTCAAAATCTCATTCACGAGCCAACTTCAAACCACATTTATGAGACAATGAGTCCAATTTCAGATTTGACAGAGGAAAAGGTGCAAAGTTACAACATCACTTCACTTCAAGTTAATAGCAGGCCACCTCAAGGTGTCCCTCGGAAAAAAACAGGAAATTCGTAGGTAGCGTTTCAAAATAAAAGCCCTTCAAAATCTCATTCACGAGCCAACTTCAAACCACATTCATGAGACAATGAGCCCAATTTCAGATTTGACAGAGGAAACGGTGAAAAGTTACAACATCACTTCACTTAAGGTTAATAGCAGGCCACCTCAAGGTGTCCCTCGTAAAAAAACATAAAATTCGTAGGTAGCATTTCAAAATGAAAGCCCTTCAAAATCTCATTCACGAGCCAACTTCAAACCACATTCATGAGACAATTAGCCCAATTTCAGATTTGACAGAGGAAACGGTGCAAAGTTACAACATCACTTCACTTCAGGTTAATAGCAGGCCACCTCAAGGTGTCCCTCGGAAAAAAACAGGAAATTCGTAGGTAGCGTTTCAAAATAAAAGCCCTTCAAAATCTCATTCACGAGCCAACTTCAAACCACATTCATGAGACAATGAGTCCAATTTCAGATTAGACAGAGGAAACGGTGCAAAGTTACAACATCACTTCACTTCAGGTTAATAGCAGGCCACCTCAAGGTGTCCCTCGGAAAAAAACAGAAAATTCGTAGGTAGCGTTTCAAAATAAAAGCCCTTCAAAATCTCATTCACGAGCCAACTTCAAACCACATTCATGAGACAATGAGCCCAATTTCAGATTTGACAGAGGAAACGGTGCAAAGTTACAACATCACTTCACTTAAGGTTAATAGCAGGCCACCTTAAGGTGTCCCTTGGAAAAAAACAGGACATTCGTAGGTAGCGTTTCAAAATAAAAGCCCTTCAAAATCTCATTCACGAGCCAACTTCAAACCACATTCATGAGATAATGAGCCCAATTTCAGATTTGACAGAGGAAACGGTGCAAAGTTACAACATCACTTCACTTCAAGTTAATAGCAGGCCACCTCAAGGTGTCCCTCGGAAAAAAACAGGACATTCGTAGGTAGCGTTTCAAAATAAAAGCCCTTCAAAATCTCATTCACGAGCCAACTTCAAACCACATTTATGAGACAATGAGTCCAATTTCAGATTTGACAGAGGAAAAGGTGCAAAGTTACAACATCACTTCACTTCAGGTTAATAGCAGGCCACCTCAAGGTGTCCCTCGGAAAAAAACAGGACATTCGTAGGTAGCGTTTCAAAATAAAACCCCTTCAAAATTTCATTCACGAGCCAACTTCAAACCATATTTATTAGACAATGAGTCCAATTTCAGATTTGACAGAGGAAAAGGTGCAAAGTTACAACATCACTTCACTTAAGGTTAATAGCAGGCCACCTTAAGGTGTCCCTTGGAAAAAAACAGGACATTCGTAGGTAGCGTTTCAAAATAAAAGCCCTTCAAAATCTCATTCACGAGCCAACTTCAAACCACATTCATGAGATAATGAGCCCAATTTCAGATTTGACAGAGGAAACGGTGCAAAGTTACAACATCACTTCACTTCAAGTTAATAGCAGGCCACCTCAAGGTGTCCCTCGGAAAAAAACAGGACATTCGTAGGTAGCGTTTCAAAATAAAAGCCCTTCAAAATCTCATTCACGAGCCAACTTCAAACCACATTTATGAGACAATGAGTCCAATTTCAGATTTGACAGAGGAAAAGGTGCAAAGTTACAACATCACTTCACTTCAGGTTAATAGCAGGCCACCTCAAGGTGTCCCTCGGAAAAAAACAGGACATTCGTAGGTAGCGTTTCAAAATAAAAGCCCTTCAAAATCTCATTCACGAGCAAACTTCAAACCACATTCATGAGACAATGAGCCCAATTTCAGATTTGACAGAGGAAACGGTGCAAAGTTACAACATCACTTCACTTAAGGTTAATAGCAGGCCACCTCAAGGTGTCCCTCGGAAAAAAACAGGACATTCGTAAGTAGCGTTTCAAAATAAAAGCCCTTCAAAATCTCATTCACGAGCCAACTTCAAACCACATTTATGAGACAATGAGTCCAATTTCAGATTTGACAGAGGAAACGGTGCAAAGTTACAACATCACTTCACTTCAAGTTAATAGCAGGCCACCTCAAGGTGTCCCTCGGAAAAAAACAGGACATTCGTAGGTAGCGTTTCAAAATAAAAGCCCTTCAAAATCTCATTCACGAGCCAACTTCAAACCACATTTATGAGACAATGAGTCCAATTTCAGATTTGACAGAGGAAACGGTGCAAAGTTACAACATCACTTCACTTAAGGTTAATAGCAGGCCACCTCAAGGTGTCCCTCGGAAAAAAACAGGAAATTAGTAGGTAGCGTTTCAAAATAAAAGCCCTTCAAAATGTCATTCACGAGCCAACTTCAAACCACATTTATGAGACAATGAGTCCAATTTCAGATTTGACAGAGGAAAAGGTGCAAAGTTACAACATCACTTCACTTCAGGTTAATAGCAGGCCACCTCAAGGTGTCCCTCGGAAAAAAACAGGACATTCGTAGGTAGCGTTTCAAAAGAAAAGCCCTTCAAAATCTCATTCACGAGCCAACTTCAAACCACATTTATGAGACAATGAGTCCAATTTCAGATTTGACATAGGAAACGGTGCAAAGTTACAACATCACTTCACTTCAAGTTAATAGCAGGCCACCTCAAGGTGTCCCTCGGAAAAAAACAGGAAATTCGTAGGTAGCGTTTCAAAATAAAAGCCCTTCAAAATCTCATTCACGAGCCAACTTCAATCCACATTCATGAGACAATGAGCCCAATTTCAGATTTGACAGAGGAAACGGTGAAAAGTTACAACATCACTTCACTTAAGGTTAATAGCAGGCCACCTCAAGGTGTCCCTCGGAAAAAAACAGGAAATTCGTAGGTAGCGTTTCAAAATAAAAGCCCTTCAAAATCTCATTCACGAGCCAACTTCAAACCACATTCATGAGACAATGAGCCCAATTTCAGATTTGACAGAGGAAACGGTGAAAAGTTACAACATCACTTCACTTAAGGTTAATAGCAGGCCACCTCAAGGTGTCCCTCGGAAAAAAACAGGAAATTAGTAGGTAGCGTTTCAAAATAAAACCCCTTCAAAATCTCATTCACGAGCCAACTTCAAACCACATTCATGAGACAATGAGCCCAATTTCAGATTTGACAGAGGAAACGGTGAAAAGTTACAACATCACTTCACTTAAGGTTAATAGCAGGCCACCTCAAGGTGTCCCTCGGAAAAAAACAGGACATTCGTAGGTAGCGTTTCAAAATAAAAGCCCTTCAAAATCTCATTCACGAGCCAACTTCAAACCACATTCATGAGACAATGAGCCCAATTTCAGATTTGACAGAGGAAACGGTGCAAAGTTACAACATCACTTCACTTAAGGTTAATAGCAGGCCACCTCAAGGTGTCCCTCGGAAAAAAACAGGACATTCGTAGGTAGCGTTTCAAAATAAAAGCCCTTCAAAATCTCATTCACGAGCCAACTTCAAACCACATTTATGAGACAATGAGTCCAATTTCAGATTTGACAGAGGAAACGGTGCAAAGTTACAACATCACTTCACTTCAAGTTAATAGCAGGCCACCTCAAGGTGTCCCTCGGAAAAAAACAGGACATTCGTAGGTAGCGTTTCAAAATAAAAGCCCTTCAAAATCTCATTCACGAGCCAACTTCAAACCACATTTATGAGACAATGAGTCCAATTTCAGATTTGACAGAGGAAACGGTGCAAAGTTACAACATCACTTCACTTAAGGTTAATAGTAGGCCACCTCAAGGTGTCCCTCGGAAAAAAACATGAAATTCGTAGGTAGCGTTTCAAAATAAAAGCCCTTCAAAATCTCATTCACGAGCCAACTTCAAACCACATTTATGAGACAATGAGTCCAATTTCAGATTTGACAGAGGAAAAGGTGCAAAGTTACAACATCACTTCACTTCAGGTTAATAGCAGGCCACCTCAAGGTGTCCCTCGGAAAAAAACAGGACATTCGTAGGTAGCGTTTCAAAAGAAAAGCCCTTCAAAATCTCATTCACGAGCCAACTTCAAACCACATTTATGAGACAATGAGTCCAATTTCAGATTTGACATAGGAAACGGTGCAAAGTTACAACATCACTTCACTTCAAGTTAATAGCAGGCCACCTCAAGGTGTCCCTCGGAAAAAAACAGGAAATTCGTAGGTAGCGTTTCAAAATAAAAGCCCTTCAAAATCTCATTCACGAGCCAACTTCAAACCACATTCATGAGACAATGAGCCCAATTTCAGATTTGACAGAGGAAACGGTGAAAAGTTACAACATCACTTCACTTAAGGTTAATAGCAGGCCACCTCAAGGTGTCCCTCGGAAAAAAACAGGAAATTAGTAGGTAGCGTTTCAAAATAAAAGCCCTTCAAAATCTCATTCACGAGCCAACTTCAAACCACATTCATGAGAAAATGAGCCCAATTTCAGATTTGACAGAGGAAACGGTGCAAAGTTACAACATCACTTCACTTAAGGTTAATAGCAGGCCACCTCAAGGTGTCCCTCGGAAAAAAACAGGACATTCGTAGGTAGCGTTTCAAAAGAAAAGCCCTTCAAAATCTCATTCACGAGCCAACTTCAAAACACATTTATGAGACAATGAGTCCAATTTCAGATTTGACAGAGGAAACGGTGCAAAGTTACAACATCACTTCACTTCAAGTTAATAGGAGGCCACCTCAAGGTGTCCCTCGGAAAAAAACAGGAAATTCGTAGGTAGCGTTTCAAAATAAAAGCCCTTCAAAATCTCATTCACGAGCCAACTTCAAACCACATTCATGAGACAATGAGCCCAATTTCAGATTTGACAGAGGAAACGGTGCAAAGTTACAACATCACTTCACTTCAAGTTAATAGCAGGCCACCTCAAGGTGTCCCTCGGAAAAAAACAGGACATTCGTAGGTAGCGTTTCAAAATAAAAGCCCTTCAAAATCTCATTCACGAGCCAACTTCAAACCACATTTATGAGACAATGAGTCCAATTTCAGATTTGACAGAGGAAAAGGTGCAAAGTTACAACATCACTTCACTTCAGGTTAATAGCAGGCCACCTCAAGGTGTCCCTCGGAAAAAAACAGGACATTCGTAGGTAGCGTTTCAAAATAAAACCCCTTCAAAATTTCATTCACGAGCCAACTTCAAACCATATTTATTAGACAATGAGTCCAATTTCAGATTTGACAGAGGAAAAGGTGCAAAGTTACAACATCACTTCACTTAAGGTTAATAGCAGGCCACCTTAAGGTGTCCCTTGGAAAAAAACAGGACATTCGTAGGTAGCGTTTCAAAATAAAAGCCCTTCAAAATCTCATTCACGAGCCAACTTCAAACCACATTCATGAGATAATGAGCCCAATTTCAGATTTGACAGAGGAAACGGTGCAAAGTTACAACATCACTTCACTTCAAGTTAATAGCAGGCCACCTCAAGGTGTCCCTCGGAAAAAAACAGGACATTCGTAGGTAGCGTTTCAAAATAAAAGCCCTTCAAAATCTCATTCACGAGCCAACTTCAAACCACATTTATGAGACAATGAGTCCAATTTCAGATTTGACAGAGGAAAAGGTGCAAAGTTACAACATCACTTCACTTCAGGTTAATAGCAGGCCACCTCAAGGTGTCCCTCGGAAAAAAACAGGACATTCGTAGGTAGCGTTTCAAAATAAAAGCCCTTCAAAATCTCATTCACGAGCAAACTTCAAACCACATTCATGAGACAATGAGCCCAATTTCAGATTTGACAGAGGAAACGGTGCAAAGTTACAACATCACTTCACTTAAGGTTAATAGCAGGCCACCTCAAGGTGTCCCTCGGAAAAAAACAGGACATTCGTAAGTAGCGTTTCAAAATAAAAGCCCTTCAAAATCTCATTCACGAGCCAACTTCAAACCACATTTATGAGACAATGAGTCCAATTTCAGATTTGACAGAGGAAACGGTGCAAAGTTACAACATCACTTCACTTCAAGTTAATAGCAGGCCACCTCAAGGTGTCCCTCGGAAAAAAACAGGACATTCGTAGGTAGCGTTTCAAAATAAAAGCCCTTCAAAATCTCATTCACGAGCCAACTTCAAACCACATTTATGAGACAATGAGTCCAATTTCAGATTTGACAGAGGAAACGGTGCAAAGTTACAACATCACTTCACTTAAGGTTAATAGCAGGCCACCTCAAGGTGTCCCTCGGAAAAAAACAGGAAATTAGTAGGTAGCGTTTCAAAATAAAAGCCCTTCAAAATGTCATTCACGAGCCAACTTCAAACCACATTTATGAGACAATGAGTCCAATTTCAGATTTGACAGAGGAAAAGGTGCAAAGTTACAACATCACTTCACTTCAGGTTAATAGCAGGCCACCTCAAGGTGTCCCTCGGAAAAAAACAGGACATTCGTAGGTAGCGTTTCAAAAGAAAAGCCCTTCAAAATCTCATTCACGAGCCAACTTCAAACCACATTTATGAGACAATGAGTCCAATTTCAGATTTGACATAGGAAACGGTGCAAAGTTACAACATCACTTCACTTCAAGTTAATAGCAGGCCACCTCAAGGTGTCCCTCGGAAAAAAACAGGAAATTCGTAGGTAGCGTTTCAAAATAAAAGCCCTTCAAAATCTCATTCACGAGCCAACTTCAATCCACATTCATGAGACAATGAGCCCAATTTCAGATTTGACAGAGGAAACGGTGAAAAGTTACAACATCACTTCACTTAAGGTTAATAGCAGGCCACCTCAAGGTGTCCCTCGGAAAAAAACAGGAAATTCGTAGGTAGCGTTTCAAAATAAAAGCCCTTCAAAATCTCATTCACGAGCCAACTTCAAACCACATTCATGAGACAATGAGCCCAATTTCAGATTTGACAGAGGAAACGGTGAAAAGTTACAACATCACTTCACTTAAGGTTAATAGCAGGCCACCTCAAGGTGTCCCTCGGAAAAAAACAGGAAATTAGTAGGTAGCGTTTCAAAATAAAACCCCTTCAAAATCTCATTCACGAGCCAACTTCAAACCACATTCATGAGACAATGAGCCCAATTTCAGATTTGACAGAGGAAACGGTGAAAAGTTACAACATCACTTCACTTAAGGTTAATAGCAGGCCACCTCAAGGTGTCCCTCGGAAAAAAACAGGACATTCGTAGGTAGCGTTTCAAAATAAAAGCCCTTCAAAATCTCATTCACGAGCCAACTTCAAACCACATTCATGAGACAATGAGCCCAATTTCAGATTTGACAGAGGAAACGGTGCAAAGTTACAACATCACTTCACTTAAGGTTAATAGCAGGCCACCTCAAGGTGTCCCTCGGAAAAAAACAGGACATTCGTAGGTAGCGTTTCAAAATAAAAGCCCTTCAAAATCTCATTCACGAGCCAACTTCAAACCACATTTATGAGACAATGAGTCCAATTTCAGATTTGACAGAGGAAACGGTGCAAAGTTACAACATCACTTCACTTCAAGTTAATAGCAGGCCACCTCAAGGTGTCCCTCGGAAAAAAACAGGACATTCGTAGGTAGCGTTTCAAAATAAAAGCCCTTCAAAATCTCATTCACGAGCCAACTTCAAACCACATTTATGAGACAATGAGTCCAATTTCAGATTTGACAGAGGAAACGGTGCAAAGTTACAACATCACTTCACTTAAGGTTAATAGTAGGCCACCTCAAGGTGTCCCTCGGAAAAAAACAGGAAATTAGTAGGTAGCGTTTCAAAATAAAAGCCCTTCAAAATCTCATTCACGAGCCAACTTCAAACCACATTTATGAGACAATGAGTCCAATTTCAGATTTGACAGAGGAAAAGGTGCAAAGTTACAACATCACTTCACTTCAGGTTAATAGCAGGCCACCTCAAGGTGTCCCTCGGAAAAAAACAGGACATTCGTAGGTAGCGTTTCAAAAGAAAAGCCCTTCAAAATCTCATTCACGAGCCAACTTCAAACCACATTTATGAGACAATGAGTCCAATTTCAGATTTGACATAGGAAACGGTGCAAAGTTACAACATCACTTCACTTCAAGTTAATAGCAGGCCACCTCAAGGTGTCCCTCGGAAAAAAACAGGAAATTCGTAGGTAGCGTTTCAAAATAAAAGCCCTTCAAAATCTCATTCACGAGCCAACTTCAAACCACATTCATGAGACAATGAGCCCAATTTCAGATTTGACAGAGGAAACGGTGAAAAGTTACAACATCACTTCACTTAAGGTTAATAGCAGGCCACCTCAAGGTGTCCCTCGTAAAAAAACAGGAAATTCGTAGATAGCGTTTCAAAATAAAAGCCCTTCAAAATCTCATTCACGAGCCAACTTCAAACCACATTCATGAGACAATGAGCCCAATTTCAGATTTGACAGAGGAAACGGTGAAAAGTTACAACATCACTTCACTTAAGGTTAATAGCAGGCCACCTCAAGGTGTCCCTCGGAAAAAAACAGGACATTCGTAGGTAGCGTTTCAAAAGAAAAGCCCTTCAAAATCTCATTCACGAGCCAACTTCAAACCACATTTATGAGACAATGAGTCCAATTTCAGATTTGACAGAGGAAACGGTGCAAAGTTACAACATCACTTCACTTCAAGCCACCTCAAGGTGTCCCTCGGAAAAAAACAGGAAATTCGTAGGTAGCGTTTCAAAATAAAAGCCCTTCAAAATCTCATTCACGAGCCAACTTCAAACCACATTCATGAGACAATGAGCCCAATTTCAGATTTGACAGAGGAAACGGTGCAAAGTTACAACATCACTTCACTTAAGGTTAATAGTAGGCCACCTCAAGGTGTCCCTCGGAAAAAAACAGGAAATTCGTAGGTAGCGTTTCAAAATAAAAGCCCTTCAAAATCTCATTCACGAGCCAACTTCAAACCACATTCATGAGACAATGAGCCCAATTTCAGATTTGACAGAGGAAACGGTGTAAAGTTACATCATCACTTCACTTCAGGTTAATAGCAGGCCACCTCAAGGTGTCCCTCGGAAAAAAGCAGGACATTCGTAGGTAGCGTTTCAAAATAAAAGCCCTTCAAAATCTCATTCACGAGCCAACTTCAAACCACATTCATGAGACAATGAGCCCAATTTCAGATTTGACAGAGGAAACGGTGCAAAGTTACAACATCACTTCACTTAAGGTTAATAGCAGGCCACCTCAAGGTGTCCCTCGGAAAAAAACAGGAAATTCGTAGGTAGCGTTTCAAAATAAAAGCCCTTCAAAATCTCATTCACGAGCCAACTTCAAACCACATTCATGAGACAATGAGCCCAATTTCAGATTTGACAGAGGAAACGGTGCAAAGTTACAACATCACTTCACTTAAGGTTAATAGCAGGCCACCTCAAGGTGTCCCTCGGAAAAAAACAGGACATTCGTAGGTAGCGTTTCAAAATAAAAGCCCTTCAAAATCTCATTCACGAGCCAACTTCAAACCACATTTATGAGACAATGAGTCCAATTTCAGATTTGACAGAGGAAAAGGTGCAAAGTTACAACATCACTTCACTTCAAGTTAATAGCAGGCCACCTCAAGGTGTCCCTCGGAAAAAAACAGGACATTCGTAGGTAGCGTTTCAAAATAAAAGCCCTTCAAAATCTCATTCACGAGCCAACTTCAAACCACATTTATGAGACAATGAGTCCAATTTCAGATTTGACAGAGGAAACGGTGCAAAGTTACAACATCACTTCACTTAAGGTTAATAGTAGGCCACCTCAAGGTGTCCCTCGGAAAAAAACAGGAAATTCGTAGGTAGCGTTTCAAAATAAAAGCCCTTCAAAATCTCATTCACGAGCCAACTTCAAACCACATTCATGAGACAATGAGCCCAATTTCAGATTTGACAGAGGAAACGGTGCAAAGTTACAACATCACTTCACTTAAGGTTAATAGCAGGCCACCTCAAGGTGTCCCTCGGAAAAAAACAGGAAATTCGTAGTTAGCGTTTCAAAATAAAAGCCCTTCAAAATCTCATTCACGAGCCAACTTCAAACCACATTCATGAGACAATGAGCCCAATTTCAGATTTGACAGAGGAAACGGTGCAAAGTTACAACATCACTTCACTTCAGGTTAATAGCAGGCCACCTCAAGGTGTCCCTCGGAAAAAAACAGGAAATTCGTAGGTAGCGTTTCAAAATAAAAGCCCTTCAAAATCTCATTCACGAGCCAACTTCAAACCACATTCATGAGACAATGAGCCCAATTTCAGATTTGACAGAGGAAACGGTGCAAAGTTACAACATCACTTCACTTAAGGTTAATAGCAGGCCACCTCAAGGTGTCCCTCGGAAAAAAACAGGACATTCGTAGGTAGCGTTTCAAAATAAAAGCCCTTCAAAATCTCATTCACGAGCCAACTTCAAACCACATTTATGAGACAATGAGTCCAATTTCAGATTTGACAGAGGAAAAGGTGCAAAGTTACAACATCACTTCACTTCAAGTTAATAGCAGGCCACCTCAAGGTGTCCCTCGGAAAAAAACAGGACATTCGTAGGTAGCGTTTCAAAATAAAAGCCCTTCAAAATCTCATTCACGAGCCAACTTCAAACCACATTTATGAGACAATGAGTCCAATTTCAGATTTGACAGAGGAAACGGTGCAAAGTTACAACATCACTTCACTTAAGGTTAATAGTAGGCCACCTCAAGGTGTCCCTCGGAAAAAAACAGGAAATTCGTAGGTAGCGTTTCAAAATAAAAGCCCTTCAAAATCTCATTCACGAGCCAACTTCAAACCACATTCATGAGACAATGAGCCCAATTTCAGATTTGACAGAGGAAACGGTGCAAAGTTACAACATCACTTCACTTAAGGTTAATAGCAGGCCACCTCAAGGTGTCCCTCGGAAAAAAACAGGAAATTCGTAGTTAGCGTTTCAAAATAAAAGCCCTTCAAAATCTCATTCACGAGCCAACTTCAAACCACATTCATGAGACAATGAGCCCAATTTCAGATTTGACAGAGGAAACGGTGCAAAGTTACAACATCACTTCACTTCAGGTTAATAGCAGGCCACCTCAAGGTGTCCCTCGGAAAAAAACAGGAAATTCGTAGGTAGCGTTTCATAATAAAAGCCCTTCAAAATCTCATTCACGAGTCACCTTCAAACCTTTGTATAATATCCACCTGTAAATAAGTTTAATTGATTCCATCACTGGTATGTACAATTGTATTAAGTTTCATGTATATAACAATGTTTGTTGTCAAAAATTGTGCTTCATATTTGCACAGAAACCTGTTACTGGTTTTACAAATAATGACAACAACGTTGGTACAGGTTTATTACTGTTTTCATGTTGTGCTATATTTTATGTCATTTATACTGATTTATTGATTGGAAAGAGGATGAAAAGCTTTTGACCACAAAGCAAGGTGAATGTTGACCTCTCTACGTCATTTGACACTCAACCTGTGACCTGACGTAGTGTCATCGATGCGTCATCTCCTTCTCTTTCCAGCGTGCCCGAGGAGTAGCACACTCGCGCAATTGCGCTTCACAGAATTAGCTTTCTTTCAAAGTTTAAATCAGCCTGAAGAAGATTGAATACAATCGAAACGTTGCTGTATCCTTTCTTTATTTTCTTTTATTTTCGGTTTGCCAAATAAAAAAGTGAAAAGTGCTTCTGAAACTTTTACTTGGCTAAAAGCACACACGACACCGTTAGCACAACAACATGAGCTACCACAGACGCCATCACGAAGGTGAGTGGACCACGGTGACGAGCAGGAGGGGCCGCCAGGGACGTGACCGCAGCCCGGAGCGGCACGTCAGACCCACCTCCACACACAGAGGGAGGGATATATCCAGGCACCACCGGGGAGATTATGCCAGTGAGAGGGAGACCAGAAGAGAGCATAGCGCGCGGAGGGCGCGCTCTCCTGCACGAAGCCAGGAAGTCCCCTGGTCTCCCCACCGTCGTCGGACCCCCTCCCGTCCCCGCAGAAGAACCTACGCCTCGGTGACCAGGGCCGGCCTCTCTCTCCATGACCGGGGTTCTCCCCGACGCAACAAATCTCGCCAGGACCGACGAGATCCATCTCTCCACCGGCCCGTAAGGCGCGCGCCCTCGGAGAGCAGACGCCGACCCGACAGCTACGGCGCATCGCGACATCGCAGAAATGAGCCCAGCGCAGACTACAGACCGGATCCCCCACGTGGATTTGACAGGGTCTACAGAGGGGGCTCGCCGATCCGATATCGGGAGGACTACGACAGAAACTCGCCGCGCCGTCTTGGAAACGGAGATGACAGCCGGAGGCGCGCAGCGCCGGCGCGCGAGCACCAGTACTAGCGCATCGACACACACAGCCGACGGAGCGGGCCAAACAACAACGCGCAATCGGCCTGAACGGAGGGAACGACAGGACAACAAACCCAAGTCAGATGATCCAGACTTTGCCCCGAAGTGCCACGTCTTGCACAGAATTATTAAGACTGTTCATCACTTCTCAAATGTGAGTACCGACAAAACACCAGTGTCAATAAAGAAGATGATGACACAATTAACTACGGTGATTAAACCTGCAATACCGAGTCAACAGACACTAGAACTGATTGCAGGTAACGCTAAAAATTGGGCACATACAACATTGGTCATTCTCCGTGACCACTATGAACGGGTGATTGAAGGTGAAATAGGTGAACTCTATAAGTTTGGGACACCCGAGTGGCAGGCTCCGTTTGAAATAGCATCCAACTGGGCTAAGAGACATTTCGGCCGCAGACTGACACCTGCAACACTCACCAAAACGGAGGAAATCATCACGGAGGCACTGATGCGGCCCCGTGAGCGTAGTGCCCCGCCTACACCGGAGGACCCGCCCCCCGGGTTAGCGCAACAACAGACCCCCAACTCCAGCCCAACTTGGGCCGCAACACAGCTGCAGTGACGACCCAGACTACAGCGCTGGTGCATGCTGCAACCACGGACAGGTCCCCCCTGTCACTTAAGACGCCAACACGCACCCCCGACCCCACAATACAAGAGGATGAGGAGACTGCTGAAACTTTGCCTCTCCCCACATCAGGGTGGGATCCATCTCTGCGGGTCATTGAGGACACGCCAGAGGAGGATCTCCCTTTTACAACTCCTATTCTGCTTCATCCACAACCCCAGAGACTCCGGAGAACATTAACCACAAGCCAGGTCAGCGCAACGCCTTCCGCATCCAGCCCCCACACCCCCACAACGGGGAACGATTGTGTGGCGCATGACACAAGCTCCATTATTGGACTGTCACCGACTGACCGCACCACCCTCCCAGAGGTGGAGAGCAGGTTGAGTGAGGGCCGTCCTCTCATTAGGGGTCCCACCATCCTGGAACCCAGGGCAACCAACACACTGCAGACGGCAGTGCAGTCCCTATTCACCCCTGCTATCACGACGGCCCCACTCTTTACACCCCAAGCAGCGGGCCTGTTCCGTCCTACAAGACATATGACCACGTCGAGAAACATGAAAGACTGGCACCTCAACATCCACAAAAAATGGGTCATTATGGGAGACTCAAATGTTCATCAACTGCCACCACACACCATCACTGACCTGCAGATTGATTCCTTTCCAGGGGCCAACTTCAGGAATGCGGAAGGGGTCCTGGAAAATACGACAGCATTTGGCACGGTGGAGAAGATCATCATGTCCTTCGGCATTTGTAACCGGGATCAAAAGGCAAAAGAAACGTCCATCAAGCAACTACAGAGTATGCTGAGAATGGCGAAGCTTAGCTTTCCCGGTGCTGAGATCCTCGTTCCACAGATCAACTTCTCCCACAACCTGCCAGCCAAGGAGAAACTCTGCCTAACAGAACTCAACCTACACATTGCATCGTTGAGTGAGTATATTCCCATGTTACCCAGCACTCAATTCAAAACAGAAATAGACAATATTCACTGGACACATGAGACGGCAAAAGCCATGTTTGACCACTGGTCTTCGTTTTTAAATTAAGAGTCCCCACAAGCCTGCCTTCACAGGAGGGGAACAAATCGGTTATCAACTTAAACCAAAAATGTAAAATTAACAGCTGAACAATTATCCCTGCTCTCCCGGGGACTCAATTTTATTCCCACTAAGGGCACTAATAAGGATATCTTCCCACAGACTAAGCACGATGTACAACAATATCACAGAAGACTCAAATTAGCTGCGTACTATGAGCATATGCCTCCCACAAAACGACTTCCCTTTATTCTTAAATCAACGTGGACTCCTCCAAAAGCAGTTATTCCACGCGAAATTGAGAATATCATCCAGGCAGACGAGAGACATTTTGACACCAAATTTAAAGTCCATAAAGTCACTCCTAATCTTAGCCAATCTGAAATCAGAGCCCTCACACAATTAAAAGATAACAAACACGTGGTTATCAAACCGGCAGATAAAGGCAGTGCCATAGTGATTTTGGATAGGGAACAATATTTGTGGGAAGGCTACAGACAATTGAACGACCCAAAATATTATGTCAAATTAGATAAACCAATCTACCTGGACACCATCCCCTTAGTGAATAAAATCATAAAATCTTTACATGAGAAAAAGTTCATCAACACTAAACAGAAGCACTATCTTATGGGGGACTCCACACCCAGAGCTAGATTATTCTATATGCTCCCTAAAATCCACAAGGATCCCAACAAATGGAGCTTACCGCATAAAATCCCTCCGGGCCGACCGATTGTCTCAGACTGCAGCAGCGAAACCTACCACACGGCGGAGTACTTGGACCACTTTCTAAATCCTCTCTCCACAACACACCCCAGCTATATTAAGGACACCTATCATTTTGTGGATATAGTGAAGAAATTGAAAATTCCAAATGGAGCCATTCTCTTCACTATTGATATTGACAGCTTATACACTAACATTGACATTCAAGAGGGACTACAAGCCATTAAAAATGCATTTCAAAAACACAGGAACAAAAAGAGGCCAGACAAAGAGCTATTACAATTATTGGAGATAAATTTGACCAAAAATGATTTCCAATTTAATGAGGAATGGTTTCTACAAATTAAAGGAACAGCCATGGGCAAAAAATTTGCACCAGCTTATGCCAACATCTTTATGGCTGAGTGGGAGGCTTCTGCACTGCAGGCCTGTGACAAAAAGCCGCTCCATTATTATAGATACCTGGATGATATCTGGGGAGTTTGGACCCACAACAAACAAGAATTTGACACCTTCCTTAATACCCTCAATACTTACAGGGACTCGATCAAGATTAAATCTACCAGTAGTCTTACTTCTGTGGATTTTCTTGATACGACTACTTTTAAAGGAAACAATTTCCAAAAAACTCAATGTCTGGACATCAAAGTCTTCTTTAAAGAAACTGACACACATGCTTTCCTGTATAAAACTAGCTTTCATCCCAAACATACTTACGCTGGTCTAATTAAATCACAGCTACTTCGATTCCACAGAATTTGCACAGGACAGAGGGATTTTCAGGAAGCAGTCAAAACACTGTTTCGTGCATTGTCCACAAGGGGGTACTCCAGATCCTTCTGTAGAAAGGTCCTTAAGACTTTTCTAGATGTGAAACCTACAACACTTACCTCTAATCTTCCGCTCATCACCACCTACTCGCCGTCCACAAGGAACCTGTCAAATCAACTCAGAATTCACTTCAATAAATACATCAAAGGGTCTCCCACGTTACAAAACCATAGTATTATCCCAGCGTTTAGAAGGAATAAAAATCTGCAAGATTTTCTGGTAAAGGCTAAAATGCCACCACTTTCTAAACCTAGGCCCAAAATACTCAAGGACTACTTTAAACATCGGCATTGGCTCACCAACAACAGCACAGGGGAAATATTCAAATCTTTAATCCGAGGAGACCCTTACACAAAAAGCTGTGTTTACATTATTTCATGCGAACAGTGTTCCTTGAAATATGTGGGTGAAACAGGGAATATGCTCGCTACACGCTATGCCCAACACAAATATAATATCACCAGGAGAAAGAAGATGGCCACACCACTGGTCAAACACTTTCTCCTCCATGGACTGGCATCATTAACTACAACAGTAGTTGAGTGCAAGGACACCTGGACCACGGCCCAAAGGAAAACTGCGGAGAAAAAATGGATCGCTAGACTCGGCACCAAGGAACCGCAGGGCCTAAATGAACATTGAGGACCTCGGAGCTGGGCTCGGTGATGGACAGTACATCGGGGGCGGGGCTGTTTTTTTACAGCACTGTTCCCCAAAACCCTAATCCTAAACCTAACCCCTAACCCTAACCCTAACCCCCTAACCTGCCTGAAACCCACCCGCCACTGCACTACATACCAAAAAGGAGTGCAGTGGTGTTTGGATATTAAACAACCGGTGTTGGTGGTGGGGGACTCAAACCTGTCTCGGATCTCTGAGTACCAATATCCCTCGGTACAGGTAGACAGCTTCCCTGGTGCCCAGGTGCATCACATCAGAGAGATCCTAGGGAAGCTGGACCCCTGCCATATGGTCCACAAGGTTGTCCTCTCAGTGGGGCAGAACAATTGCCTGAGGGGGAACCAGTTGTCCACAATAAAAAAACAGTTCCAGCAATTGGTGTCGCGGGCCAAAACAGTCTTCCCAAGGGCAGAGATTGTGGTTCCAGTGATTCAGTTCTCCCCACGACTTGGACCAGAGTGCAAGACCCTTCTGGGTGAAGTTAACCCCTTCTTGGAGGGCAGCTTCAGAACCCTGAAGGGGATTGCACAGGACCAGTTCCGGGTGAATCCAAAAGACTTGATTCATTGGACTCCGGCCACTGCTGACAGGATCCTTCACTCCTGGATGGAACAGTTAAACACAGAATAGGGGGACCTGGAGTGTCAAACCAGCCCCATTCGAATATCTTAAATCTGTCTTCTTCATTCTTTTTAACAGTAGATGAAGAAAGGCTGCTGGAGAGGGGCCTTTTCTTCATCCCTACTCCACTGGTGGTGGATAGGCAGGGGCTCAAAAGGGACTTGTATAGATATCATAGAAGACTGAGACTTCTGGACCATTTTAAAGGTACCACTGATTCTTCTCGGGTCCCGTTTATTAATCCCTCCACCTGGGAACCAGAATGGGATCTGGCGGCAGATATGGAGAGATCCTCAGTGCAAACTGAAATGGCCAGGTAGACAGACATGCACTCATGTCAATGACCCAGTTAAATGTGTCATTAGTCTGGTTTTTACCATGATGGCAGCAATACAATTATGCAACTGTCATATAACATTAATTATGCAGTTTTGTTGAGCTTTTTAGAAAGTTATCTGGTTAAGGGCAGCTGTTGGGTTCTTTACTCTGGAATACTTGGATGTGGTGCGCTTGGTTGAGAAGTGTGCTTATAATAATCAAAAAGTAATATTATTCTTCTAAAATCATAGGTCCTTCCCTGGATTCTTTAGGGGCAAGAAACGACTGCTAACCAGAGGTCACATGCCTGCAAAGGTTTTGAAAATGTGGAAGCCTTTTGAGCTGACTTTTTTTTACTGGCATCAAAAGTTGAAATGACTCCGTCCTCAGCAGATGAGTTGAAGTTCATGCAGGCAGGCTGGGGAAAGAGGACTTTGTCAGTGACATCTGACGTTACACATGCAGAGGTATTTTATAGGCTGAAGCAGGCACAATGCCTAATGTGTCGTCAAGAGTACAAATTTTGTCTCATGCCTTTCACATGATAAAACTGTCCCATATTGTTTTTATTTTAATGTAGTTGTCCAGTCTACTAAAAACCAACTTTCCAAAGATGGCACATCTTGAGGACAGATGGCTACTTTACAAAGCAGCAGGTTCATAATTACTGTACTTAAATGAAAACATATTTTATGTTTATTGTACCTGTTAATACAACCAAAAGAGAAGGAATACATCATGATTTTGAGTCATCATTTTTTTGTGTTTTCACAGGTGGACATGGAAGGAGAAAACTCTCTGCTGTTCCTCTGGAGGCTGAGGGCTACACTGGGTCCACACTGAGAGGTTCCTCAACTGCAGGAAAGACCATGCTCTATATTGTTCCTCTCCAAGATGAAATAGAGCTAACACCTCTTCCTGCAAGTGCACCAGAGTTTGCACTGATGCCGAAAGCCAGTTGCTGGCACTCCATATCAATGACTGTCTTCACTCACACCCTGAAACAGAGGTGAAGTACCTTACAGTTTGGGGTTAAGGATGATCAAAATAAGTACATAATGTAATTTTAGGAACAAGTAAAATTTTCTGTTTAATATATCATCTTTAAAAGCTGTCAACAAATTATTGTATATCATATGAATATGTTGCCAAACATGAATCGTGCATTTTAATGATATTTAACCATCTGATTTTTCCACAAGACTAAATAGCAGTAGAACATTAGTCCTTGATAAAAGTTGTTGTGTAAAGTTTTTAACAGACTTAATACAACTAGACTTGTAAATGTGCCTGCACTCTTTCACATTCAGGATGAAGATTTGGTGTTTGTTGAGGAAGTGACATCTGGACCTGTTTCAATATCTGCTGGATCTGCTTCATCATCCAGTGAAGATCACTGCCCTCAGAAGGTAGAGTAGTTAAAAAAAAAGTTAAAATTAGCCACCTTTGATGTTACAGTTATTGCCCATAATATAAGTCCGTATTTCATATGTCCGCATGTAGGAAGAAGAGGTCCAATGCCCGATATGCACCCATGTCTTCCCTGTCTCAGACATCGAGGCACATGCAAGCTGTTGTGGACAAAGGTAATTGTTTGACAATTTTTCCTACTCTGAAGATAAGCCATATAAATTGGTATGTGTCATGTAGATTTATTGCATTTACTATATTTAGACATAGAAGACATAGTCATAGAAGATGCAAAAGTCTGGGTTACACACCCATTGACGGCAGTGATATCATGCAAGATTTGTGTGATGAATAAGATGAATAACTGTTGCCTTTATTCTCATAGTAGCGAGGACAGAACCTGTCAAAGAGACACACTTCATACTGATATGGATCTTATTTCATGGTAAATTATTTCATGGTATATTCATTTATTATGAAATAGACTGTATTTATATGTTGGCATTAAATGCATTCCAATGTGAGGCTAATTTCAAGATTTTAAACTTTTTACAGTGAGGAAGATGTTATCAGGTGGGTAAGATCACAGGTGGACTCCAGCAAGACTTTTGAGATTTGTGTATCCAGAGACAACATGGTGGAAAGAGGTCTGAAGTTATGGAAGCGTAAAAAAAATGGCAGCCCTGTGAATCCCTTGAGGATCACATTCCTGGGAGAACCAGGGATTGATACGGGGGCCCTGAAAAAGGAGTTTCTGTCAAGTGAGTAGTTGACCATCATAAGTTTATTTGCCCCAGGGTAAAATGAATTGAAGAACTATTCAGCTAAAGATGCTAACAACGTATGTACAATAATGCACTTGTCAATGTATGAGCTCAATTACTTTTTTGACAATCTACAAAATTTGGCTTATGTAATGCTTTTGACTGTTTTGTTTTGTATTTTAGCAATGGTGGCTGGGATCGAGAAACGACTTTTTGAAGGAGAAAGTGAAAGGGGGAAGATGCCAAAGTATTCCTTGAATGATTTAGATGATGAGTTATTTAGGTACTCCGCCTAATGATTACAAAAGTGAGCTGAAGTCTCCCCCTGCACTGATGCTGAGTATTTTTAACCCCCTGTTCCTGTTTGTAGGACAGCTGGTGAAGTATTTGCTGTAAGCATAGCTCAAGGAGGACCAGCACCACGTTTTATGCAAGAATGGCTACCTTTGCTCTGAGAACCTTTCATCTAAGGGTGCCCATGACTCTACTTTATCGCCATTAATAACAATGGTAAGTTGAATTTTTTTGCAAAATATAGACATAGATCAATTTTATCACAACACAATGTTTTAATTACTTGTTTATGTTTATATAATGCCCAAAACAGTTAATATTGTATTAAGTCACTTTACAGGATGAATGACGCAAGAATTTCATGCTTGTCTATTCAGCTGTAAACCATGGACTGTGGTATCCTGGGAAATGGTATGCTGTGTTGTGAATGCAAAGCATTAAAGTACAATTGAATCTTTTTGGTATGATTATTTAAGATTGAAGATGCTTCTGACATGACTGCTCACATCCAAGACATTCTGGATTGTGGCTACACTGGCAAAGTTGACATGGAGAACATATTAAGGTGTTCACACAATATCAAATATTATTGCTGATGTAACACATTGTAGTGTGGCCTCAGATACTCATAGGCCTTGTGTGGTTTATTTTTTCTTTAAAAAAAATAAACCACACAAAATAAACCACGTTGTCTACATGTAGTAGCAAAGCCTTGTTCAAGGCCATTTTCCTGAGCCTGCTTCCCTAAAGTCTTAACTACTACACCTGGACAGCTTGACTTGGAGATTATTTCCCTTTCCTTAAAATATTTTTTTCTGTATTCAGGGCGATTCGACTTCATGTGAAGACTAAACGCATGCCCATGCTTCAGCAACTGCGTGAGGTCCTGAAAGTATATGGCCTCATCAAAGTGATGCAGACAAAGCCAGAAGATGTCTCTTCATCTCCAGAGACGACGACTCAGTATGCATGAGTATTGCTTTGAGTGTTTACTAGTTGTTCTACATAGTATTTCCATAACTTCCTTTCTGCTTCTTAACTAGCTCAGTTTTGAGGAATCTCATTGAGCATCACTATGTTTGAAATGTAGGTTGACTCACATTACATCATATCCCATCTGGCCCCGGAGTTGAGTGTAAGCGGTTCAAGTAAGCAAGTGAAGGAATCAAAAATCTTGGAGCACTTCCAAGATTTCCTCCTAGAACTTGACGGTATGTCCAACCATTCATTTAAAATAATGATTTGTGATTGAAAATTTAGATTTCCACCCTAATTCTATACCATATAACTTAATGAGCATAATATTGAACTGTTTGCATATAAAATGACTGGAGAGATTTATTCTGGTCTACACTTTGTATTTCTCTTCAAGATGCACAACCTGATGGCGACGCTGCAGGAGAGGCTTTGACTGTATCCTCAGTCATGCAGTGGATGACCGGTCAAGCTCACAGACATCTGCTTTTGGAAGATCGGCAAACATTCAATCTCACAGTGAAATTTGATCATTGGTGTCTGAATGCCATGCCTAACCACACTGTATGTTACCCAAGTGTCAGTGCTTGCACAGACACCATCACATTCCCAGTAGCCCACATTACAGATTATGAATCCTTTAAAACACTCCTGCAAACTGCCATTAAGTACGGTGCAGGGTTTGATAGAGTGTGATAAATGTGTTAAAGAGTTATTGGCAAGAGCATGGTTCTGGTTCATAATGTGTTTCCCTTGTGCTTATTCTTTATGTTTTCTATTCTTTAGTGAAACAAACAAACAAAATGTTCCAGAATCATTTCATACTGCAGCTCTTTATGCCACCTTGTTATAACGTGAGTGAGCAAAATAAACACACAGAAGTATCTATTGACTGTGCTTCATTTGTGATGAGTTAAAAGTGCATACTTGTTTTAGATTCAGCACATGAGATGTGCATCAAGTATATCATTGAGAAACTTCATCCAAAAAATGAGGCCAGTTGAAGGACATGCATATAAATGTCCCGTCCAAAAGAAGAGGAATTGACGGTGGGGTTTACTTGCTGCACTGCAGAAAGACCTTCAGCTGACAAGGGGCATGGCACCTCTGCTACAGTGACCCCATGCTCCGGATCAGCACCGTCAGGTTCCTCATCCTGCAAGTGTTCTGCTTGCAGGATCTGAGATGGACCAAACACATACATTAATTACGATTATAGCCATTGCGTAATAGCGTAGCGGAGCTACGGCGGTAAGAGGATAGATATCAGGATAGATATTCAGGATCAGAGGTTAATCCATGCATCTTACTTGCTCTGGTGTGTGCGGGAGTCCACCGGGAGTCTGGCGGGAGTCCACCGGGAGTCTGGCGACCCGAGGAGATTGCCTGAAGCCACCGGACCGATGGCGATGCCTGATGTGGATGGGGGCGCCGAGGCACGGCAGGAGTGCGTTGGAGGGGGGTGCTGAAGGGGTTGAGTGGATTGTGCGGTGGCAGGGCAGGATCGGGTTGGTACGGTGGAGGTGGAAGTGGATTCGGACGAGGCTCTGGTCGTGGTCTCTGGAAGACTACAGTGTCGTCTGTTCTCCCCGACAAATTCACATGGAGATACAAGTTACTTGTTCCTTCATTTTCACGTCTTTTCTCACTTTCTCTTTTTTCCTGTTCCCTGTTTTTCTCTACCGTTTTTGCACCTTTGTGCCTCATTTTACCTCATTTATATTTGTTGATTTTACTAAATGATATATATATATTTATTTTATTTCATTTATTTCTTAGTTTATTTTTATCAGTGATGAGTCTCGTAGCTGCTCAGAGCTCTGACTCTAAGTCGCTGTCTTTTATACACTGTGACAAACAGCTTTCTCACATGGTAGAGTGAAGGTCTGGACCAGTTTCAACCAGTTTCAACCATCTTCTTGGTTGATTCATATGTGATTGTGTGGCTGTGTGGCTGTCTGCCCAGGTGTGCACCTCTTTGAAGTGAATGTGATATCTGTCTTCAAAAACCATCTGTGATTAGCAAGGTCATATGAAATTGAAGGCTAAATGCAAACAGGTCATGGAAAAGTACAAGCATTATGCAAATATCATTCTGTGTTTTTCCAACAACGCATCATCATGTAACTGAACGGAAACTTTGCTCTCCTGTCAATTTAAACACGGGTCTTTTTTGTACAATGCAGATGGGTGAACAGAAAGCATAAATGTAAAAGTGTAATTAAAGTGCTGCTTTAGCCTTCAGACCTCCTCTCCTCTCTGCTCCTGTGAAGAGAGAAGAAGAAAGAGCTCTGTACTGCTTCAGCCCCACCTCTTCTCTCTGTGTCTGGAGCGAGAGAGAGAAGAAGAAAAAGGACTCCTGCCGGCTTCACTTTCCTCCAACATTTATAACAAACTCACACATTTTGACAACTGCACACCTTTATCTGCTGTCACAGCCCGGCTCACAGACTGAGAGCAAACAGAGAGACCAGCGAGCTGGCTGCTAACAAAAGCATTTTATGACCTTATTAACCAATGAAACAGATGCTAAAGGTAGGTATGAGTTGTCAGTTCTGAAGTGCATGTGTGACGTGTGTGGCAGTGTATCCTATAAAGCCAAAGAACAGTGTGATGCTGGTGGCTTAAAGGAGGTCCTCTCCCAGAGAGTGAGGCTGCCAAATGAAGATGTTTTTAAGGCAGAGCCGGCTCAGGTGAGGCTCATCCTGCTGACGACCCTCCGATCAGCACCTGCAGCAGATAATCAAACACAACAGGGACACCCAGTGTCTGGAGGAGGAGGGTCGTCACACTACGCACGCCACTATTCTAATATCATCTGTCTTCACCGCTTTCAAATACGACCTTTCCTCATAACCCCTCTATATGTTCTACACTAAATGTTGCTGTGGTTTACCTTGCATAGAGGCATGTACTGCTGTCCACATGAATCCTCCCAGTAATACAAGGAACACTCTGATTTGCCTCACCTGGGTGGAGTCCTGCACACAGACACCATCAGAATCAGCTGAAATAAAGGCTCTGCTTACCTTTGAATTTAGTGGCCACTGATGTTCTGAGATGCAGACCGGTCCAGCCAGGCTCCGGTCCCAGCAGAAGTTCTTCAAAACCTCCTGGAAAAGAAGTTCAGGCCGGGCCAGTTGATGAAGTCTAAACTACTGATCCCCAACTCTCTTAAACTCTCTCTTCACCAAAATGAACCCTAGCCCTCAGGTTTAGAGTCATGTAGACTCAGACTACTACAGACTACTTCCTAGGATCCACTGAGCTCCTCTCTCCTCTCCTCTCTCTCCTTCTGTATGAATTCATGCTCCATTAATTCACATGACTCACTTTGCTTCTTCTCTGGAGTCTTGGTGCTTTCTCTCCTCACAGGTTTCCATGGATCGTGGTCTTATCTGGACCCTGGTCCTGCTGACACCCACTGTTACTATCAGTATTATTATTATTATTATCACATTTCTATTTCTAGTACCAATACCTTTACTGGTTTTATTATTAGTTATTCTACTATATCCACTGCTGCTGTTATTATTAGTAGTCATAATCTCTCCATCATCATTACACTCACTACTCTCATGATATGAATATGTTCTGTCATATGCATTGAATGAGTTGTAACTCTGTTGTGTTGTTCATTGTGTCCACATGACATCTCTCACACTTCTGTCCATCCTGATAGAGGATCCTCCTCTGGTGCTCTCTCTAAGCTCTCTTCCTCTTTTCTCTGTTAAAGGCTTTTTGGGGAGTTCTTCCTGTTCTGATGTGAGGGTCAAAGGTCAGAGGATGTCACATGTGTACAGATTGTAAAGCCCTCTGAGGCAAATTTGTGATTTGTGATATAGGCAATACAAAATAAATTTAATTTAATTGAAAATCTATAGTTTCCTCAGACTCTGTTTGTCCAAAACCAAAATGTATTTGATTTATTTATCATGTTCAGACAAAAGCAGCAAATGATCACATTTGAAATGATGAAACAATGCAATATTTGGATTTTCTTTCTTGAAAAATGACTTTATTATTATCAGTAATATCATCAAGAAGTTGCCGATTCATATTCTGTCAATCAATTATTTGAAATTCTACCACCTAAAACTAAAATGATTGGACAGATGAAGTGACCTTTGGTGACCTTGATGTAGCTTCAGATGTTTGGTGTGTTTCCAGAAGTACATCAAGGATTCTGTAACGACTTTCATTGGATTCTTGTTTCTTAGTGAACACAGATACACACATTAATGTGCAGAAGGATTTCATCACAAGCAGCCGTCACATTTGAAGAGAATGAACCGTGAAGTGTCCTCCACAAAGTGACTGATTTGATGTGTGATGTGTTGAACCTTCACTCATGATCAGTGAGCAGAGAGCAGCTAAGGCTGATGGATGCTGTTAAACACTGAATGAAGTGACTCATGTCACCTGTGTGAACTCTGTGTTCTTCATCAGCTGCTTCAGCTTCACGTGTTGGAGAACATCGCCATCATGTGGACAGACGGAGCAACAGCAGCTTCACAGGCTTCACAGTTACATTCAGAAAAGACCATGAAACCGCCTTTATTCTGTTGTTGTAAAGTGAATCAAAGGTTTTAAACAGACTTAGGAGTCTCTTTGTTGATCCAGACCAGGTTTATTAAGTCTCCATCAAGAGGGTTCTGACCCAGACCTGGTCTTATGTGGTCTAGATGAAAAAAACCTGTTAAATGTCCCTTTGTTCTGTTGTTGTAAAGTGAATCAAAGGTTTTAAAGATATAAATACAGGTTTTAAACAGACTTAAGAGTCTCTTTGTTCTCTGATATCAACCTCTACCACTGCGTACCCTTGTTGCTAAGCGAGGTTAATTAAAAGAGGAACATTTTCACATCAAGTCCGGCATGATGTCGTCTAACTCAAAACTTTAGCTTTCCATGACAAACTTCTCCAAGAAAATAGAAAAAGTAGATTGTGAAAGTTGGGAACAATACAAATAAAAATACTTATCACATCATTTTAACTTAATCTCTTATTATTTTGACTAAATATCTTTAAAAAAGTAAAAAAAAATAAGCAAAGTTCTTATGAAATAAGAAAAACCCATAATTACAACATTCTTATCAATAAGAAAAATCTTTAGTTACATAATGTTGTAAATTCATGAAGTACGAAATCAGCAACATTTTTATGAAAAAGGTAATTTTGTTAATTACAAAATCAAGCGAAACGCTCATGATTTAAGCAAATTCCTTTATTACAATTTTTTTGAATTCCTTAATTACAAAATTAACTCAATTTATGAGGAACAAAAATTTGCTAAATTATTGTGAAATAAGCAAAATCCTTAATTATAAAAAACAAACTAAATCCATAATGACAATGTTCTTATGAAAAAAGCAAAATCCTTAATTAGAAAAATTGTAAATGCCTTGATTGCAACATTATTCATTCATGAAGTACAAAATAAGAAAAATTCTTATAAAATAAGTAAAATCCTAAATTACAAAATTAACCAAAATGCATGTTTTAAGTAAAACCCTCTAATTATAAAAAACAAGCATAATCTAAAATTACAGTTGTCTTATGATGCAAGCAAAATCCTTAATTATAAAAAATAAGCAAAATCCTTAATAACAACATTCTAACGAAATAAGAAAAGCCTTAATTATGAAAAAAATAAGTAAAATCCTTAATTACAAAATGAAGTAAAATCATGAAGTACAACAATGAAGTAAAATCATGAAGTACAACAATGAGCAAAATAGTAACATTTCTGAAAGAGAAATAAATGAGGTTTTAGGGGCTGATCACAGCGGGACGCTGTTCATATTTGTATTATTATGAATATCTTTTAGCTAAATGTTGTCCTGCTGCCAAAATCTTGCTCACTACAATAAGTGAAGTCATGAAGTTCATTATATGTTTTAAAGGACAAACACCAACAGATTGTCAACATTGAGTATCGTTCTACAGAATGTAGAAGATATAAGTCAATGGTTCATGTTTATTCTAATATATCACATTAACATTGATCCTGATAGTCTTTGGTTTCTGCTTGGACTCTGGTAAACCTGCTCTCAAGTCTACTTTTAAATGAAACTTTATATCTGTGAGGTGTTTTTAAAGATGGGAGACCAATGGGCTTGGAGCTGAGAGCCACAGACAGGAAGTCAGAAGGTATGGAGAGACCAACACATTGTTGAGAGTAACAAAGACAGGCTGTAATAATGTGATATCATATTCAGCCTTCTTGTCTCAAGGGAACATGCTATCAAAGGGAGCTGATGGTGGTTGTGTGTTAGAAATCATCTGGATGTGAGATGAGCTCCTTGGAGGAGCTACTCTGCTCCCTGAGCTCCTTCTTCTTCTTCTTCTTCAGCTGCAGGAACACCCAGGATATAATGATCCAGCTCAGTGTTCTTCTGTCTGCACGGCATCCGCCCCCTGTTGGCCTGGAGAGACATGACAGCACAGTCCTGTCTTCAGTTCACTGAACACAGAGCGAGAGCTTCATTTCAGTCGCTGGTCTAAACAACAGATGTGTGTCACTACCTTACAGTAGAAGTAAAGGGCAACGTTCACCACCAGCAGAGTCAGCAGCAGGACGATGGATTTGATGATCAGAGGTAATCATGAACAAACACATGGACAGTCATCACATCACACGACATCATGAGTCCAACAGCTCCATTGACCCTGAAACCTACAACCACTGACACGTATTACTCTCCATGTTTACTTCATGTTCACTGTTTGAACCACAGACGTTAGATAAGAAGTGGACCTATCGTACATAATTTCTATCATTAATGACGTCTCAACGTTTGGTCTCCAGGATCACCCTGGTTCTCTGAGTGAGGTATCGGAGCACACCGCCCTTCTTGATTCTGATAGGTGGAGGAACTACACTTGAAAATGGCGAGTTGGGGGCTGAAGGGTGTTATGAGTGATGTGGTGGCAGTGCAGCTTTGTGATTAGTCACGTCAGAAACTGCTTCAGATCTCAGAGAACCAGAGTTATCCTGGTAACCAAACCTGCTCTGTCCTACAGTAGATTGTTAGCTGTTGTCTTTGATAGACTGTGTTTAGGTTTGGTTACTATATGACATGTGTAACACAATGACAGGAGTCACAGTGTCACTCCAGAAACAACAACATGGACTCTGTGGTCAGCTGATCATCTTCAGTCAGTTTGGACCAATCATCTTCAAACCTGCATGTAAACAGTCAGCTTACCCAAGACAGTGATGGAGAGCAGACGGCTCTCAGAGGAGAAGGTATGATTAAAAACATAGAGGTGATAAACACAGCTGTAGCTTCCTTGGTGGGCGGGCTCTGCAGCAGGAAACAGGAAGTGGGCAGAGTGATTGACAGCTGGCTGGGTGTAGTTGTGTGCTGAGTTGGAGGAGGTGAAGGTGAGCTGGAAGGAGCCTCCTGGGTACTGTGGCTGGATGGAGCAGAGGATGGTGAAGGTGGAGCGCCTGAGCGCCCGAGCCCCCTGCTGCTGGGCCTCAGAGACCCCGTACATTGAGGAGGACACAGAGATGATTGGCTGAAGCAGCAGGTCTGTAAACACAGAAAGATGAGGAAAGTTCACGTTTACCCTCCGTTGAACAAGATGGACCCTGAATGAGGACGTGATGTCACAGGTCTGACAGACAGACAGAGAGACAGACAGGTGTGTCCTGCCAGGTGGAGCTCAGCAGTCTATGGAGGCTTTGAAGCTTCCAGAAACAAGCCCACCTCTCTACACTTCAGGATGTCGTTGTCCTGGTTAACTTTACAGTTCAGTCCAATGCAAACCCACTGACTGTCACTGCGACAGAGGAATTAACATACTGGAAACATTGCTGTCAGAGATGATGTCATAGATCAGGGGTCACTAATCGGTGGACTGCGGACCGGATCCGGACCCAGACGTCGTTGTATCCGGACCCTGGACCTAAAACCGTTAGATAATTGAGAATTAACCGGCGCAGCTTTTCCAGCCTTTATGGCACTTGTTCAGCGGTGCAAGAAACACACCGACCAATAGGTACATCCCAAGTCTCTTAGTTGTCATTTCCTCGCTCTTCGCTTGAACCGGAAGTTGTTCTGCGCCGCCATATTGACGGCCGACCCAAAGCTCTTATTCCTGCTCGGAGGATCGAGGATCGAGGAGCCATGAGCGAGGACGCACAAGAACAGGCTTCCAGGAAGTGTTTTAAGGGCCCCTTACTGTTCGTCAGTGATGTGATTGGACGCTGCAGCTGATCGGACTGACTGACTACAGTTTCACACCAGAGTGAAGACAGATCACAGATTAAACTCTAGTTTATATTTGATATGTTTTCTGATTCATCTGGTTTAAATAGATGTTCATTGTAGTCTGAACAACAAAAGGATCACAAACAACTTTCTTCATTCATTAGAAAGATTTGTCTTTCCATGATCTGATATTTCCCTCAATAACTTTTATTATGGAAACAATTATAGATAATTTAGTCCTAAATAAAGTAGGATGTAAATAGTTGAATAAGTAGTTGAAATAAACAGCTCTAAACAATATTGACAGCAAACAATGGGTTAAACTAAGTGGACAGCACTGCTCATTTACTGCTTAATCTCAAGGGTTCAAGGGTGTCTGTGAAGAGTAAAAGTTGCTGAGTCACTGGACCAGAGGACGCCATTGCTGACCAGAAAGGACTGTTGGTGTGTTCCTGAGGAGGACTTCACCGCCGTGGTCTTCACCTCCGCTGTCAACGTGTTTCATTTTTTGGACTACAAACTGTTTTCTCCAAGACTGAAGCTGAACTGTGACTTTAGACTTTCTGTGTCTTTGCTCTGCTGAGGATAAGGATTCAGGAGGCATCACCGCACCCGAGCTCCACAGGCCTGCAGCTTTCTTATTGTTGTGTGAGTGAGTGTGTGTGGGCCCATGTGTGTTTAAAGTTGAACTATTCTGTTATACACTGAGTTCTGCTGTAGTAAAGAAGTGAATAAAGGGAATAGGGGTTTTCACAAAGAAAGCTGAAGACATTCAAGTTGTGTTGATAGAAGATAATTCACTTTTATATACTTGTCCAAACAATTTGTTTACTTATTAACTTTTGGTTTCATATTATTTCAGAAAGTACTATTTCTTATGTTAAAAGGTTTCTAATTTGTGTTATTGCTGTTTTGTTTCTTGTCCCCTGAAATCGTAAATATGATTTGAACATTGTAAAAAGCAGTCAGTAAACCTTTATTTCCTTTTCATCCCAAAAAGTTGTCTGTGGTCAGTTATTAAAAATAGAGTGTGGTCTAAGTGTTTAGATCTATTAAGTTTTACAGTTTATTAAGAGCGTAATATAAATAATCTAAATTTCACCCAAATCAGGTAAACCTTGGTGGTAGCTACCTTAGGATACCAAACACCCCATCATTCCAGTTTAAAGGGTAACTTAGGTCTACTCTCTATAGAGTGTTGGGGTGCTACATAGATGATGTCACTGATGGGCTTACCTGAGCAGGTGAGATCCACGATGACGGAAGAGGAATCTGATATTAAACACTCTCTCAGAGCAGATCCAGAGTGAACACAGGTAGAGTTGATCCTCCACACAGATCTCTGTGAGGACTCCTTTCTCCGTCTGGTAGAAACAGCAGAGCCACAGTCCAGATCTCTACAGGCAACGGCTGCTTCCTTCAGGGTCCAGTAAGAGTCTTCTACTGGTCTCCAGTCTCCTTGATGTTTCACCTCCAGTGTTCCTGCACAGCGACTGGCTCCTCCCACCAACCTGACAGGTTCTGAACAGAAACAAGAGAGTCGTCAGTAAAAGAACAAAGTGAGTTTCAGTAGAACAGAAATGAACCAGATCAAAGCTGCAGCTCCTCTTCTACCTGAGCAGGTGAGTCCAACAGCTTTGCCAGGTGAGCAGGTGTTTCTATCTGAGCCTGAGCTTCTACAGTCCAGCAGAGCAGACTCATTGCCTCCACACTGGAACTCTCTGGTCCACATTGGAGCCTCCACTTCTCCATAGAGCGCCCCCTGGAGGACTGAAGGAGCCCCACAGCCAAGCTCCCTACAGAGCACCTCTGCATCCTGCTGGTCAAAGTCATCTTCACACACTGAGGACCACCACTGGTTAGACTGGTTAGACTGGTTAGACTTCACCTCCAGTCTGCCTGAGCACAGACTAGTCCCATTCACCAGCCTGACAGAGTCTGGAGAGATGATAGAAGATGAAAGAGAGAGAGAGAAAAGACACCAGACACTAAATAACAAGATGTCATGAAACAACAATTCAGAGACACAATTCAATAATACAATAAGTCAATAATATTTATAATAATAATAATAATAATAATAAGCAATAACCAGCTAGCTAAGTTAGCTCAAAACACAAATATCAAAGATCATAAAGTTAACATATTGAGTCAGACTGGAGGAGAATTCTTGTCATGTTTACTGAGATTCAAACAGCGTCTGTCTTGTCTGCAGTGTGAGCGTGGTCTTACCAAAGTAGGACACTTTGGAGCTGCATTATGAAACGGAGCTCAGAAGCTCAGAGACGGATTAGTGCTACTGGGTTCATCATGTTGTGCTAACAGAGAGAATGTTCCTCTACTTCCTTTATTATCATGTAGAATTCAGCAGCAAGCGTTGTGGTGAAGATGTTCAACATGAAAGAAGGGAGGGATGTTGCCTTGAAGACTGTGAGTTGTGTTGGGACCAGGACTCTACAGAGAATGGTATTCTGGACTCACTTGGAGGAGAAGGGCTTTGAACACAGAGACCTACTGCTGCACACACACAGTAAGATGCTGAGCAGAGGAACATTGTTGTTGACATTCAGTGAGACTTTCTGAATCTTTCATCACATGCAGAAGATGCACAGCTAGAGGACTACCAGTGGCTTCTGGATTCAGTGTTTGTGACAGATCTCCCTCTACTGTTCAACGAAGCTGATTTAGAGCTGCAGGATTCTGATGAACATGTCATCAACAGGATCAGTGAAGGAAACACGTTTAAAAGACACCACTGCTGTCAAGTAGGCTTCAACGCTGTGAACTTTCCTCACATCAGACAAAAGTGAAACATCAGGACAAAGACATTGTGCAGCTTAACATCTCTGAGGAGCAACATGAGAACATCAGAAGAGCTTCACTGAGAGCTAAATAGTATCAGTGTTCCACCTGGACAGCTCTGCTGCTGAGACAGAGATTCTCTCACTGCACATTTACATTGAGATCAAATCAAGGGAAACACCTGGCATGAATGAAGAGTTATGGGACTTACTGATGGAACACAAGTATCCACACCTCAGAAGATGTGCCTTGAACTTGATGAAGAAACATGTCTCCACTTCAGCAACACCAGGTGCTGAGCCAGTAGAGTTAAACATGCAGAAAAGTCACGTTTGAAAGCAGACAATGGAGAATCTAATGGTACACCGAATAAGGAAGAGACAGGTGAAGGCTCATGAAGGGATAGAGCACCTCAGAGAGTGTTTTATACACAGATTCCCAGGATGTAGTCAGGGAGGGACTGGACCAAAACATAGGAAGTCGATTGTCACATAGATGAAGCCCTGGTGTAAAAGTTAGCTATTAAAACAAGTTAGTTCCTAATAAAGTTGGATGAAATAACTCAGTAAGGAAATCAACCTGAAAGTAATTTAGTTTAATTAAATTAAGAGAAAGTGGTTAACTGAGGGATTAAGATCATTTAGTCCTAAATAAAGTAGGATGTAAATAGTTGAATAAGGAGTTGAAATAAACAGCTCCAAACAATATTGACAGCAAACAATGTGTTAAACTAAGTGAGAGTTAAAAAATTAAAAAACACTGATAGTGCCTTCAGTTTGAGCTTTGTTGTTTGATTGGTTACTCTAGGTGTCATTCAGCCTCACCTGCGGTAATTGGTTGTAGGTAAAGGAGAGGGCGGGGCGAAGAGAAAAGAAACGCAGAGAGAGAAATAAAGAGAGAACAGGAGGAATGCAGAGACATGTGAGGGGAGGTAGCTTGGTGAATGTTTAGGTTAGATAAGGAAACTGTTAGCTGTGGACACCACTGCTCATTTACTGCTTAATCTCAGTTGATTTAGCCGAGAGTTTTGTTCAAGGGTGTCTGTGAAGCAGTGACGTGCGGTGAGGTTCGTGTCTGGTGAGGCTCTGACTCTACATAAGTCAGATTTACAAATATATCAACCCAATAGAGAAGCTTCCATCACCATTCAACTGGCAGCTTGCACACTGACTACTGGTTGTTTTTCATATTTCATATCAGCATTCTTTACACACACATAGGTAAGGAACATATCTGATTACACCGGGAGCGTTTCAGAAGCGGAGCGCTCGCGGGCGCCACCCGCGAAAATCTGCGTAACAACCAGGATGTATAAAGAGAACAACAAACACATAAAAGGTTACTTTACCTGTCCGACGATGAACTGATGTTGATTTGGTCATAATTCATTGTTTTTTGAGACATTTTTAAGCTTAGATATTGAATCTTACGTTCTTGTGGTCAAAGCAAAATATAAGAAGAGAAGTGTAGAAGAAGAAGAAGAAGAAGAGAAGTGTAGAAGAAGAAGAAAAGTGTAGAAGAAGAGAAGTGTAGAAGAAGAAGAGAAGTGTAGAAGAAGAGCAACGACAGAACAAGCATGAACCTGACCCGTGGACTCTCTCTCGCCCCCTTCAGTGAGGCAGAGGTACTGTTTGCCTCTCTGTGCTTTTTCACTGCGGTTTAATGTCAGATCAGCAACACTAAATATGTTCTACACAGACGTGAAATACATTATTCTATGTAAAGAAAGGACATTTAATAAAAGAGTCTACAGATATTACAGTGGTGACAAACAATGAGACAGAAAAAGACACGATCTCAACCCAGTTAGTGATGATTCACAGTGAGGTGAGGAACAGCTGGTCACTGTCTCACCTCACTGTCTCCTCTGTTTGAACAGGACATGACATCATTCAGAGATTTAGATTATAAAAAGGTTTGAAATGATTGGAATCATACAGAAATTACATTTATAGCACAGATCAGTAGAGAAATATTAATATTTATTTTATTTTAGCATTATTTGTTTTTTACTTGTCCCCTGACCTCACGTCCCTGCTGTGAAGAGTAAAAGTTGCTGAGTCACTGGACCAGAGGACGCCATTGCTGACCAGAAAGGACTGTTGGTGTGTTCCTGAGGAGGACTTCACCGCCGTGGTCTTCACCTCCGCTGTCAACGTGTTTCATTTTTTGGACTACAAACTGTTTTCTCCAAGACTGAAGCTGAACTGTGACTTTAGACTTTCTGTGTCTTTGCTCTGCTGAGGATAAGGATTCAGGAGGCATCACCGCACCCGAGCTCCACAGGCCTGCAGCTTTCTTATTGTTGTGTGAGTGAGTGTGTGTGGGCCCATGTGTGTTTAAAGTTGAACTATTCTGTTATACACTGAGTTCTGCTGTAGTAAAGAAGTGAATAAAGGGAATAGGGGTTTTCACAAAGAAAGCTGAAGACATTCAAGTTGTGTTGATAGAAGATAATTCACTTTTATATACTTGTCCAAACAATTTGTTTACTTATTAACTTTTGGTTTCATATTATTTCAGAAAGTACTATTTCTTATGTTAAAAGGTTTCTAATTTGTGTTATTGCTGTTTTGTTTCTTGTCCCCTGAAATCGTAAATATGATTTGAACATTGTAAAAAGCAGTCAGTAAACCTTTATTTCCTTTTCATCCCAAAAAGTTGTCTGTGGTCAGTTATTAAAAATAGAGTGTGGTCTAAGTGTTTAGATCTATTAAGTTTTACAGTTTATTAAGAGCGTAATATAAATAATCTAAATTTCACCCAAATCAGGTAAACCTTGGTGGTAGCTACCTTAGGATACCAAACACCCCATCATTCCAGTTTAAAGGGTAACTTAGGTCTACTCTCTATAGAGTGTTGGGGTGCTACATAGATGATGTCACTGATGGGCTTACCTGAGCAGGTGAGATCCACGATGACGGAAGAGGAATCTGATATTAAACACTCTCTCAGAGCAGATCCAGAGTGAACACAGGTAGAGTTGATCCTCCACACAGATCTCTGTGAGGACTCCTTTCTCCGTCTGGTAGAAACAGCAGAGCCACAGTCCAGATCTCTACAGGCAACGGCTGCTTCCTTCAGGGTCCAGTAAGAGTCTTCTACTGGTCTCCAGTCTCCTTGATGTTTCACCTCCAGTGTTCCTGCACAGCGACTGGCTCCTCCCACCAACCTGACAGGTTCTGAACAGAAACAAGAGAGTCGTCAGTAAATAACTAAATATAATTATTAAAATATCAAACTAAAACTTGACTTCTGATTCTGCTTCATTAAATCTTTATTTCTCTTTTCTTTCTCTATTCACCTGTTGATGTGTGATTTCCTTCAGCCTGGAGTCCTGGAGAAATAGACACATATTTGTTTATTTAAGTAAATATAAAAAAAAATACACAAATATTTGTTTTTAAATGTATTTGCAATTTTCATCAAAACTTATTTGGATGTTGTTACATTTATATTCAGACAGTTGAACCTGCATTTAAAAACAGGAATGTTTATTAGACGTCTCCTTCCTTTGCAGCCAATCACAGAAGAGTAGATTAAAGGGTCATATTTGTTGTGACAATAATGTGTTAATTGTCATTTAGCCCCTCCCCTCAGAAGGCAGAGCTTCCTGAGGGGAGGGGCTAAAACAGAGAAATGTCCAAAGTTAAAAAGACAGCAGCACACATCCAAACACTTCCAACTCACCCACCATGACATACAATCACAACAAGCATTGTGTTGCTTGAGTATACGTCAGTGTGAGAAGCTTTCAGACAGAAGCAGTCATTAGCTGAGACCTGCTGTTGAAGTTTCTCTGAGTACAGTTGTTTAGCATCTCTCAGCTCATGGCTGAACCTGTGCTTAGACTCTTTAAACCTGTCCTTGTCTCCTCTCCTAAACGCTTCCTCCTTGTACAACCTTAAGAGTGATTTATGCTTGCTGCATCCGTGAGGGGTCTCCAGTGTTTCCCCCCCAAAGGCTGGAACACGATGCTGCTAACTGCTACTTATTATAACAACATATTATTTTGATTATTATCAGGCAGTACATGGAGGGGACAGGATGCAGAAGTGGGTCACAGAGATCACTGTGGATGGGCCGGGCCACTAGCTTCCCGCCCATAGCACAGGTTCTACACAAAACCTTTGTCTCTCAGTGTGGTTGTGTTACTTCTATGTGCTCTGTATGTAATCTGTCTGTTCCTCACCACAAAGTCTCAAATGAATCCACTGACAACAACATGAACAAAATGACTGCTGTCTTGTTTCTTTGACACGTTTTTGATGGGAAAGACAATCATGACTCGCTGGGTGCATCTACCCACAATGCCTTGTGGGAAGACCCGCCCCCTACTCTGCCTCCGATTGGCTCCACCCTTCCAGGCGTTACAGGTGTCTGCTATATGCTAACGTTAGCCTAGCTAAGGCGGAAGGAGAGTGAGCTCATTTTTTTGTTCCAGTCGTCCAAAGGTAGGCTACCCGGTCCGAAGATACCAGAGGGCTGAGCACCAACGCAGCAGAGACACAGACCAGAAATGTAAGTTTTCTATAAGTTTTGTTTATTACATCATTCATTTCACCTCTGAGAATCTTTAGGAGAGAAATCAACTGTGTAGTTGAGAATACTGGCAGCGTGACTGGTCGTTTATCCAGATATTTAGTAAGCTTATATCAATTTAACTCAAATAATCAGTAAATATAAATCTATTTCCCTCAGAAGATTAATAAATACAAATCAAGTTCACCCAGATATTGAGTAAATACAAATTACTTTTACTCAGATCCTTAGTAAATATAAATCTGTTTTGCTTTGGATATACTTATTTCTGTTTAAATTTAGTGAATTTATTCAATATTTTATAATCAAATTTGTAGAACTTCATAAGTGTCACTTTGTTGCCATCATTTTTTAATTGTATGTGTATATATATGTATTTATATATATACTTGTATATACACACACAAATACACAAATATATGTATGTATGTATATTTTTAAGTATATACACAAAAGTGTGTATATATATATATGTATACAAACTATTATATGTATTTATATATATACTTGTATATACACACACAAATACACAAATATATGTATGTATGTATATTTTTAAATATATACACAAAAGTGTGTATATATATATATATATATATATATATATATATATACACACACACCGTATTTTCCGCACTATAAGGCGCACTTAAAAGCCTTTAATTTTCTCAAAAAACGACAGTGCGCCTTGTAATCTGGAGCGCCTTATATATGGATCAATTGGTTAATTGGTTGATCCATACTGGTTGTACACGGCGCTCTGTCAAAATGTTTCAGTACGACTGGTAAACTACAAAGCCGCACCGCTTGCAGCATTACGGCTACCGTAGTCAGGGGCGTCGCCGAAGTAATAGCGGTAAACACCGGTACTGTTTTGTTGACATTCCCTTTAGCACAGCGCCATCTAGTGGATGCATAACGCAACCCCAGTCAAACGTTTGACTGTAGTAGCTTCTATTCTATGCGCCTTATAATCCGATGCGCCCTATATATAAAAACAGTTCTAAAATAGGCCATTCATTGAAGGTGCGCCTTATAATCCGGTGCGCCTTATAGTGCGGAAAATACGGTATATATATATGTGTATATATATATATATATATATGTATGTATACAAACTATTATATGTATGTATATATTCATATATATACATACATATATTTGTGTGTATATATATATATATACATACACACAAAATTAAATGTATGTATATAAAGATATATAATTTATTTTATTTTAAATTAAAATGAAAAAAGCAGGGTTGTCATCTTTGGTTTGATCTTAAAAATACTGTCAACTGAAGAACCGGATTATACTATAGTCCAAACTCACAAGTCCATACTTCCAAGTACACAAGTCCGTACTTGGAGTACTTGGTATTGAGAAAGGCTCTAGGCTGATGTCTGGAACGTCTAAAAGGGTTCAGCCAATCAGAGGCAGTGAGTCATGATGGTCTCTCAGTACTCAGTGATGAATACATTGTGTTTCCTGTGAGTGCTTCACAATAAAAGCCCCCATTGTGATTGTCTTGTTGAGGTGTTTTGATGTGAAGCAGCAGCAGCAGGAAATGTTGAGTCAGCATTAACAGTAACTTAATGTGGCTCTGATCCGTCTGTAGGAGAGTGAACAGGAAACAGTACATCACAAGTCTCTTAATTGCTTAAGTGTTTAGTGTTTTATATTGTTATAGATTCAGACTCATGACTAATAGACAGAAAACGATGCAGCATGTGATCAGTGAGGCTGTTTGTTATCTGATATCAGCCTCATTGGGATACATCCCAAGTCTCTTAGTTGCATCCTCGTTTCCCTCACTTGTGTCCTTTCCTTGCGTCTTAGTCCCTCCCACCAAGAGACGCAAGGAAACCATGCAAGGAGAGAGGAAAGAAGGAAATATGTTTCAAGAGATATGAGACGTCCTTTCCTCAGTTGCATCACGTGAAACAACGTCTGTTTCTGATGACGACGTCGCTGATCACAGCTGATCACAGTTGATCACAGCTGTGATCACAGCTGATCACAGCTGTCAGTCAGCTTTAACAGCTGAAGAGACTTTTGATAGTTTGTGTTCGTTCACATGATCACTGTACTTAATGATAGTCACTAATAATACTAATAACTAATAAAGACACACAGTAATCATCACTGTAGAGGTGTTTTCTCTGTATACTGTTACAAATAATTATACTGTGTTCTGTGGTATTTATACTGTGTTCTGTGTCCCGTTTACAAGCGCAGGATCAGTTCCTACTGACGGAATACGTTTGTCTTATTTATGAATTATTTGTGTTTTGAAATACAGATTGTGATGTCATTATTAAATAACCCAGAATATGATTATGGTCTCTCTTGCATACTGGAATGAATTTATTAGGCTCCATGTTTCAGGTTAAACTTAAATGATATAACTCATCAAACCAGACACTCAGGAATGATCAGCCTCACGTGACTGAATGAAATGATGATCAGTGATGTAAAAAGCTCTCTGACTAATTGTCTCCATAATAAAAGTTATTGAGGGAAATATAGAGACTTGGGATGGACCCTGTTATTTGTCATTTCCTCGCTCCTCGCTTGAATCGGAAGTTGTTCTGCTCCGTCATATTGACGGCCGTCCCAAAGCTCTTATTCCTGCTCTGAGGATCGAGGAGAGAGGAGGGATCTCTGAGGAGCCATGAGCGAGGACGCACGAGAACAGCCTTCCAGGAAGTGTTTTAAGGGCCGACACGCCCCCTCATTGTTCATCAGTGATGTGATTGGACGCTGCAGCTGATCGGACTGATGTGATTTTGCTAAATATCACTGGAGTTTCATACCAGAGTGAAGATTAAACTCTAGTTTATATTTGATATGTTTTCTGATTCATCTGGTTTAAATAGATGTTCATTGTAGTCTGAACAACAAAAGGATCACAAACTACTTTCTTCATTCATTAGAAAGATTTGTCTTTCCATGATCTGATATATCCCTCAATAACTTTTATTATGGAGACAATTAGTCAGAGAGCTTTTTACATCATTTATCATCATTTCATTCAGTCACATGAGGCTGATCATTCCTGAGTGTTTGATGAGTTATAACATTTAAATGTAACCTGAAACATGGAGCCTAATAAATTCATTCCAGTATTTTAAGAGAAACCATAATCATATTCTGGGTTATATAATAATGATGTCACAATCAGAATCTCAATACGTACAGACGCAAATAATTCATAAATAAGACAAACGTATTCCGTCGGTAGAAATTGATCCTGTGCTTATAAACAGAACACAGTTTGTTAAAGAGGTAACAGTATACAGAGAGAACACCTCTACAGCGATGATTACTGTGTGTCTTCATTAGTTATTAGTGTTATTAGTGACTATTATTAAGAACAGTGAATATGTGAACAGACACAAACTATCAAAAGTCTATCCAGCTGTTAAAGCCAACTGACAGCTGTGATCAGAAACAGACGTTGTTTCACGTGACGCAACTGAGGAAAGGACGTCTCATATCTCTTGAAACATATTTCCTTCTTTCCTCTCTCCTCGCATGGTTTCCTTGCGTCTCTTGGTGGGAGGGACTAAGACGCAAGGAAAGGACGCAAGTGAGGGAAACGAGGATGCAACTAAGAGACTTGGGATGTACCCAATGAGGCTGATATCAGATAACAAACAGCCTCACTGATCACATGCTGCATCGTTTTCTGTCTATTAGTCATGAGTCTGAATCTATAACAATATAAAACGCTGCACACAGAGATCATTACTGAATATACATTTAATGCAGAAATATTACTTGACTACAAATGTAATCAATGACTTATGATTTGAGTAAATTTGGGGGATTTTCACTTGAATGTGTGCAATTTGACAAAGTTCAGGTCACATCATCACGTTTTATAAACTAAGAGGAAATCTTTGGGGTGTTTTTATTTTAAACATGGAGGCTGGTAGAGTAATTATTTATATATATATATATATATATATGTATATATATATATATATATATATATATGAATTTATATATATATTATTTTACTTTTTTCTATTTGATCACAACAACCTTTACTGGTTTCTTGTATATGTATATGTGTGTGTGTGTGTGTGTGTGTGTGTATGTGTTTGTTTGTGTGTGTGTGTTTCAACATGTGTATGTGTGTGTGTTTTTGTGTGTGGGTGTATGTGTGTTTTTGTGTATGTGTGTTTCAGCGTGTGTGTGTGTGTGTGTGTGTGTGTGTGTGTGGGTGTTTCAACATGTGTGTGTATGTGTGTTTCAGCATGTGTGTGTGTGTGTGTTTGTGTGTCTGTGTGTGTTTTAACATGTGTGTGTGTGTGTGTGTGTGTGTGTGTGTGTGTGTGTGTGTGTGTATGTGTGTGTGTTTGTGTGTCTGTGTGTCTGTGTGTGTTTTGTGCGTGTGTATGTGTGTGTGTGTGTGTGTGTGTGTGTGTGTGTGTGTGTGTGTTGAGTTGAACTGTGGGCCACGCCCCTTACAGCCTGAGAGCACCAGGTGAGATTGATCAGCTAATTAACTGGCTTTGCAGTCACACTCACAGAATCACAGCAGAGCAGCACTGGGAGTCTGGGAGGAAGCAACAGAAGTGACTGAAACAGTGTTTGTTCAAACCAAAGCTTATTTTGAACAAGGAAGAAGCAGCCGGTGAGCTATCATGCATTTGTAACTGTTGTAACTGTTGTAGCCCGTTGTTTGTAGCCATTGACTTAGATGAACTGATTAAGAACTGCAAATGCTGGTGGTTAAAAGCATGTTGGGTAAATATAGTTAAAATGCTGTCATGGTATTTAAATATAATTAAAAATGTGATCTGTTTAAAATCATAATAATTAAAACTGTGAAGAACCATGTGAGCTAAGTACAATTTATAAAGTGATGCATTTGGAAGATTTATCCTTTTAAAAAGCTGCTGATTTATTGTACTGTTAAAATGATGAAATCATGATCAAATTCAGCTAAAAATGTATTTACTGTATTCAATTAATTTACTCACAATATTGGAAATGGATTATTTGCTATGTATTTACAAGGTTCATTTTGGGGTATTTAATTTAAGTCATTTAAGTATTGTAGTCTGTTCACTGCATGTGGTTATCTTGCTTTTCATTTTCTTAAGTGGTGTTTTGTTATTTAAAGGTTTTTCACCTGGTTACTTGATCACTGCATCAAACTTCTAAAATAAAAGAAAGAAGGAAAAGAGAGCAAAAGTGTGATCAATGAGTGGAATCCTGTGAAGTCTTCCTGAAATTGGCTGTCCTTTTCAAGTGGGGGAGTTTGCACATTGAAACCTCACAAAAGTGAGGGACCACTTTTGCCGTCACAAAAGAGGCGAAAATATCGGAAAATAGTCATGGAATGTACGGAGCAGTTCAGATTGAAGTACAACAGTGTATACATGCCTGCAGTATACATTAGTGTGTGTGTCTACTCAATAGAGTGCGGTAGAGAGTGCGTGTGTGTGTGTGTGTGCGTGTGCGTGTGCGTGTGTGCGTGTGCGCGCGTGTGTGTGTTCTCTCTCTGATTTAAAGATACAACAGAAATATTAAATAAAGCACATCATCTCTAAATCAGAGTCCTACCTGAGCTCCCCACCAACAGCAGCAGCATCAACAGGTGATCCATGACGTCCAGGTAGACCGTCTCACTGCCCGTCTGTGTCTCTGCCCGTCTGTGTCTCTGCCCGTCTGAGTGTCTGTGTGCTGTCCTCGGTGTATATCTGCGTACAGGAAGAGGTGGAGCTTTACTGATGGCTTATCTGTCTTTAGTTTTACAGAGAAGAGTCTCTGTCACATGATCAGCTTCTTCTGTCCACCATGTTTCCAGTGTGACCAGTGGATCAAACACTTTTTCACACTGGTGTCTTGGTTCTCACTTTGGTCTGACACAAATCTGTTTAGTTATTGTCCTGTACAGCATGTGGGCTCATGGCAGTAGTATAGAACCATAGAGCAAGAGAAATAGAAATATAGGAATAGGTTTAGATTCTCTTTATAGTTCTTTTAAAACTTTTGTGGTTGTTTGAGTCCTCATGTAGTCGTTTTACATGTTTGTGGTTTTCTTTTAACTTTTGTTGTTTTGAGTCTCTTTATAGTCGGTTTCTACTTCTTCGTAGTCATTTTATGTCTCTGTGGTGGTTTCACGTCTTTTTCTAGTTGTTTTAAAACTTTTGTGTTTGTTTTAGACTTTTTCTAGTCGGTTTACGTATCTTTGTAGTAGTTTTGAGTTTCTTTGTGGTTGTTTTACGTCTCGTTGTGGTTGTTTAAAAGCTTTTGTGGTTGTTGGGAGTCTCTCTGTAGCTGCATTATGTCTCTTTGTAGTCATTTTGTTACAGTTTGTTGTTGTTTTGAGTCTCTTTATAGTCAGTTTATGTCTCTTTGGGGTTGCTTTTTTAACTTGTTCTGGTTGTTTTGAGTCTCTTTCTCGCTGCCTTTGTCTTTGTTAAATTGATCCATTTAAGATGATATTTACACTCTGTGACTTTGGCAAACCTTTCTGAACTGTGTTTCTGTGACATTGATCTTTAATTTCTCAAGAAACTGCTGACTGATTGCAGATTATGACTGTTTCCATGACAACCAGGCCAGGCTGAGATGTTCCTATCAGATTAATGATATCAGCTTCCTCTTATTATTTCCGCTAAATGTTTCAACATCAGCAGAGAATCATTCAGAGGAGACATTACAGCTGCAACTAAGCATAATATGAATAGTTGATGAATCCATATGTTTTTAAAGTAATCATTGAGTCTATAGAACACGAGTGGTATTTAGTGCAGCACACATTGTTGAGATTGAGTCCAAGGTGACATCTTCAAATGTCTCTGTTTGTCCGACCAAGAGTCCAAAAGCCAAAGATATTCAGTAGAGTCAAACTTACACACCTGCCTTTCACTTTTCAGAGGTCAAATACAAGAAAGTCTTGTTGGAGTCCTGATCCAGACCCCTCCAGAGCCAGTTCTATCATAACCAATGCTCTGCAGTCCAGCTCCTTTCTTTCCAGCTCTTCAAGAGAAGTCCTTTGGCTGCGACCGTTCTTCCAAACTTCCACCAGTTTTCTGTACATTTAAAAGCTGCCACAGAGCATCTGAATCATAATCCACCTCCATCTCTGTCATAAAGTAAAGAAAAGTAGTGATCATTAACCAGACAACAGAGGTGTGTGTGTGTGTGTGTCCTCACATATTTGACATCTAACACAGAAAGGTGATCAAACTATTATTTCAGCTGTTTTGGAATATTAATGTAAACGATGGATCACTTTGAGGATCTGGTTCAGGTCCAAACTGAACCAGTAGAAGCAGCATTCACTTTTTATGTTCCACAAATGTGAAACAATCTGCAGCTCTGCTCCAACTCTGTTCTCTAAGACTTCTCTGTTTGACACTGGAAATATGAATTTGATACTTTTTATTCATATCTTGCGCTGCAATGTAGCTGTGTGATTTGCCTTTTAGCTTAATTTTACTTTTTATTTTGAACATGTAACAACTAAGTAAAACAAAACAAGAATACAAAATAAAATGAACAGTAAATATATCAAACTGTCAATAAACAAATACTCATAAACAACATAAATAAACATATTTCCTAAAAGGAGATAGAAGAAGTATCAATGTATATGTTCCTACCTCTTCATCACTCTCTCTCCATCACTCAATCATGTCACTAAATATGTATCATATAAACCTTTGTGACTGGTAGCCTGTCCTCATGAATCCTCCTTCTCATCTGACCTCATGACGTTTTCCATCGAGGTCAAGAAGAAGTGGTCAGACGAAGAATGATTTGACTTTTTAAACTGCCACCCTCGAGTTCAGCTTGTTGACTACTATGGACTTTCACATTTAATATAAAATAAAGACTAACAACTAATCATAGAATAAGTTATAGATATCATCATCATCATCATCATCATCATCATCATCATCATCATCATCAATAGTTCAATACATACGGTGCATTGACTAAGGAGTTGAATCACCAACTGGCTGACGACATGAATGTGTTCTACTGCAGGTTTGATAAGTCCACTCTCACCCCCCAACTGCTCTGACATCCAACAAGCACCTACACCCCCTGCCTCCTCCTCACCTCTCCCAAACGACCCCCCACCAGCACTGAGGATCAGTGAAGAGGATGTGAGTCGGCTCTTTCACAGATCAGGAAGGCTCCGAGTCCAGACGGTGTGTCCCCCTCCTGCCTGAAAGTCTGTGCTGACCAGCTGGCCCCCATCTTCACCCAGATCTTCAACCGATCACTGGAGCTGTGTGAAGTCCCCTCATGCTTCAAACGCTCCACGATCATCCCGGTCCTCAAGAAATCCTCCATCACAGGATTAAATGACTACAGGCCCGTCGCCCTGACGTCTGTGGTCATGAAATCCTTTGAGAGACTGGTGTTGACCCACCTGAAGGGCTTCACTGCTGGACCCCCTGCAGTTTGCCTACCGTGCAAACAGGTCGCTGGATGATGCAGTCAACATGGGACTGCACCACATGCTGCAACACCTCGGCTCCCCAGGGACAAGGGTTCTGTTTGTGGACTTCAGCTCAGCGTTCAACACATCATCCCAGAAATACTCCAACCCAAACTCTCCCAGCTCACTGTGCCAGCCTCCACCTGTCAATGGATCACAAACTCCTGAAGTTCTCAGATGACACATCGACCTCATCAGGGACGGTGATGAGTCTGCGTACAGATGGGAGGTTGAACAGCTGGTCCTCTGGTGTGGTCAGAACAACCTGGAGCTCAACAAGCTCAAAACTGTGGAGATGACAGTGGATTTCAGGAGGAGCCCCCCAACACTGCCCCCCCCCCCCCCCCTTCAGGAGGGGGGGGGGGGGGGGGGGGGGGGGCCCACTTCAGGACCTGAAGTGGGCCCCAAACATCAACACCATCAAGGAAAAAGGCCCAGCAGAGGTTGTACTTCCTGCTCCAGCTCAGGAAGTTCAACCTGCCTCAGGAGCTGCTGATCCTGTTCTACTCAGCCATCATCCAGTCTGTTCTCTGCTCCTCTATCACTGTGTGGTTTGGATCGGCCACCATACAGGACAGAAACAGAGTACAACAGATTGTCAGGTCTTATTATTGGTTCCAGCCTGCCCTCCATCCTGGACTTGTACACCTCCAGAGTCAGGAAACGGGCTGTAAAGATCACTGCAGACCTTCACACCCTGAACACAAGCTGTTCATCTCCTCTCCTCTGGTAGGATCTACAGAGCTCTGTACGCCAAAACCACCAGAACCAGGACCAGCTTCTTTCTGCTGGCCGTCACTGATGAACAATTAATCAGTCAAACTGCAAACTACCTCCATTCTGCACCATCACCTTAAGTCTATGGACGCTGTTGTTGTATAGGGTTATGTTCATATAGATATATATATACTTTTGGATATATATTTATATTTATATTGTACATAGTCGTGAAATGTGTATGCTTGCATCTGTTCTACTTTTTTATTGTTTTTTATATATTTACATTTTTTCCTGTTTATTTGTAAACTCTGTGTATGTATGTGGAGAGTAACAAAAAAAACGGAGTCAAATTCCTTGTATGCGTACGTGTACATGGCCAATAAAGCTGATTCTGAATCTGATGTATGCATGCACACACACACACACACACACACACACACACACACACACACACACACACACACACACACACACACACACACACACACACACACACACACACACAGAGCTCTGCTATTTTAAGCAATCAGGATTATGTAGATTTTACAGGAAAAGAGACAAAAAGTGGTCGTGTTATCGGCACCAGATCTAGAGGAAATCTGGACCGGCAGCAAAGGTTACACCGGCTAGGAAGCACTGTGTAGCCAATAATGTGACTGTGGATTAATAGAGGACCAACGTTAGCCTCATGCTCAGGCCAGAGCTAGTTTTATTCACAGCAGCACCAAAGCGCCATCTACTGACGTGATAGTGTATTACCTTGATATAAAGTCTGAAAGAGTGTTCGAATAGTTCAATTAATAACAAAAAAAGAGGTGGTGTTTTAATAAAAACTAAACATGTAGCATTTCCAACCTACCACAGTTGCTCAACAAAAGACCAATTAGCAACAGTAACTTCTGTGTTCTCTAAATGCCAAATGTCATATGGAGTGGTAACGCTACCGTGTTAGCTACTGAAGCTAGCCGAGCTAAAGAACTACTTGCGTTACGTTATCTAAGGTGACGTCATCGCTGCCATTCAGAATGTGGCCTTTTATTGCTATTTTAAAGAGTTCAAAGTCTCGCTTGGTTGGCTACTTGTATGCCGAATATACCAGAATAATTCATGAATGGTTTTATTTCTAATGTGTGTCTGTGTGTTGTTCCCAACAGCTCGGCTTCCTAAAATTGCTGATTTTTAAATGGAGTTCAGCATTTCATTGAATTCATTGCCAGAATGAGATCTCACTGAAGCTCCATGAACTCTAACACATACTGGTTCTCTCCTGCAGTGCGGTGAAACATTGACCAGGTGAGTCCCCATCAGCACCATACCATCACTGTGTTCATCAGAGAATGCACCGCCTGTCATCACCTGTGGTGGTGCAGGAGCTGCAGACACCTGATCACCGGTCGGTTGTGACAGGAGGCTCAGAAAGCTGTGTTCAGATTGAAGTGTGCTGCAGTAGAGGACATTTAGAAATGGACACGGACAGCAGCACAACTCATTATTTACAAAGCAGCAATGAGACGTATGTTTATTTGTGGACTAGCCGGCAGTTCCAGGTGACTTCAGAGCTCCGGTTTCTTCCACAGGTCCACGTTGCTCTGTGGTGTTTGTGTGCTCATTGGTTGTGTGTGTGTGTTTCAGCAGGCCAGTGGGAAGATGTGAATCAACTTCTGCAGCATCACGGGTTTAAGCCGGTGCATTTAGCAGATCCTGTAGAGAATAAGAATATTTCAGGTGAGAGTCAACGCTTCCAATTCCTACGGTTCTCTGATTTAATCAGGCTGTAATTGCTACATTGTGCAGAGTGTTTTCTAGCACGTTTGCCTCTCGACTTTACTTTAGCTCTGGTGGAATTACTCCGTCACATGACTCTCCATGTGTCCTCAGATCTGACTGTGCTGGACAAGAAGTCGTCCGGTGAGATCAGGACGACTGTGAGGACTATGCTCACAGACTCAGAGAGAAGACAGACGCTGATCCAGGAGCTCATCAAGTCCAACAACACACTCAAGTAAGTGGTTGTACTAAGTATCAGTGTTTCGTTGTATTTTTCTCAAGTACCACAAACAGCTGGCCAAACGTGCAGAACTTGACATCACTTTGAATAACTTTAATCTCGCTCTAGTATCCAAACAACTTCTTTATTGTCTCATCCAACAATCCGTCACAAAAGAGGCGAAAATATCGAAAAAATAGTCCTGGAATGTACGGAGCAGTTCAGATTGAAGTACAACAGTGTATTGATGCCTGCAGTATACATTAGTGTGTGTGTGTGTGTCTACTCAATAATGTGTGTGTGTGTGTGTGTGTGTGTGTGTGTGTGTGTGTGTGTGTGTGTGTGTGTGTGTGTGTGTGTGTGTGTGTGTGTGTGTGTGTGTCGACCACCTGTCCTCCTGTCATCTAATCTCATCAGCATCAGATGAGCATCACAGAGACACACCTGTCCTCCAGCTCAGTGCAGGTATGAAGCCTCAGCCTTCATTTAGTCAAAAGAAGTACTGTAGTTATAAGGCTGCTGTGTTACACCAGAGATTACAAACCATATATGAAATACTTTTATCAGCCTCAAATAAAAATGATAAAAATAGATAATAAATGACATGTCCCTCATCTTTTCCTCGCAGCAAAAGGAAAACGTGACGTGGTTGAACACAGTTACAGCCTTAAACCTTATTTGTGTGTGTGTGTGTGTGTGTGTGTGTGTGTGTGTGTGTGTGTGTGTGTGTGTGTGTGTGTGTGTGTGTGTGTGTCTTCAGAGAGGAGGTTCATGAGCACACGAGTCGAGCGGCTCAGCAGTCTGAGAGGGCCACAGAGCTGGAGGGGCTGCTGGACGGGGTGAGGACCAGAGTCCAGGACCTGGAGGACCGCTACCTCGGCGAGGCCGCCCAACAGCACGGCCACGCACAACAGCTGCAGCGGGAACAACAAGAAGCACGGGTACGTCAACGAGACAATAAAGGCCGACATAAAGGATCCATCAAATGTGTGTCAATCACTAGTATCTGTTGTTGTCTGACGTTCTCAGTGAGGAGAACATCTTTGCTTCCATGTGTCTAGAAACAGTGTGAGCTTCTGGAGCAGAAGCTGTCTCAACAGAGGGAGGAAGCAGCTCAACCCCAGAGAAAACTACATTTCACCGTCAAAGAAGAAGAGCGACGATTGGCTCCACAGAGTCGGACCTTCCAGCACGTCTGCAACAAAGTCTCCAGCAGAACTCCCCATCAGACCAGCAGTGAGGACATGAGCGACTGACAGGAGCCTCCTTTCACTTCAAGAACAGTTCTCCATACATTTAGATTATAAACGATATTATATTATTATTATCAATAGATTACCACCATTTCAGAGCAACAGGTGTTCCAGTTTGAACGTAAAGGCTTTTTTACGAGGACGCCTTGTATGTGGACCAGTTCACGCGCTCACAGGTGATGCTGCAGGTGACCTGCTTCTTCTGTTTGCAGGGTGCTGGATGTGATCCACTTCTATGAGACCAAAATGACTCAGCTGCTGGATGAGCTCAGGTAACCCATGCTGACACGTTGAGAGACACTTCTAAAGGTGTCACATGATGTGGTAGCATGTGTATGGAGCTAAATCCAGATCAAAAGTTTTGAGCTTGGGGTCCAGTAGCTTGTCCAGGGACACTTTGACATGTGGACCGAAGGAACCAGGGCTCGAACCACCGCATAGTGGTTCTTACACACCTCCTTGTCTTAGAAAACAAGAAAAACTAGTCTGCAGTCTATCACTGTAATGGACACACAGGGATTAAAGAGAAATTATTTTAAAACAGCAAACACACATCGCCCAGTATTGTTCCTTTAACCAGTCTGCCACTTCCTGGAAATGTGCTCCTCCCCCTCTTGTGTGTGTGTGTGTGTGTGTGTGTGTGTGTGTGTGTGTGTGAGAGTTGTTTCAGGTGCTGTGTAACGGCCCAGGGACCTGCGTTTCTCTCTGTGTGGCAGGACTCCTGCTTGGAATTCTGGGAATGAAGAAAGTCTTGATAGTTTATGTTGAAAGCATTTTCCGGGTAAAAACGTTGTCTCTCACGGGGAAGATCCTGCGAGCAGAGGTCGAGTCTACAGTCATGCAAAGTCCACAGTGACTGTAGACATTTATGCGTCCTAATTGGTCAGTTTGACTGTGGACCACCAATAGGATCGGAGGACCCGACTGTAGACCGCCAATCACAAGCTGACCTGCAAAACTTGAATACATTAATTTTGAGTTGCGATTCTACCCACAGCGCCGATCTTTCGGTAATTCTGGTAAGACTGAAATATTTGTGTCTCTATAATTATTAATAAAAATCACTGTTTATACTACACAATTGTCTTTTGGTCGTTTGGAAAAAAGTCGGACATAGTGTTAACGTTAGCTAGCTACGACTTCCTTCAACAGGTTAGGTGACTTTGCTGCTATTTCACGGTTAGCAGCTCTCGATAACATCTCTTCGAAATGATAGATTGTATTACTTTCAATATCCCTTTTATCTTGTGTTAACCCTTAAATACTGTTCACATCCGAACACAACACAACACAAGTGTTCGGCCGGGTCAGGTAACGTAACTTACGTGTTGAGCTAAGGCTCGTTAACGGTCGACATCTCTCAGCTTCTTTGAAGTTATAACGTATTTGTTATAACGTTACCACTACTGACAATGATTTGTCAGTATGCATTTGATCTTGTGTTAACCCGTTAACCCTTACATACGGTTCAAATCCTGATGCGGGGGTCCGGTAAGATAACGTCAACGTTATCTAGCATCTCTAAATATAACCTCTATCATTATTACCAATGACAAATCTTCTTTGCATCCAAAAACAGCCAGTCACTCATTAATCAATAGACCAACTAACTATTAGCCAGTGTTTCAGAGGTTATGGAGACACTATTTTTGAGGGTTTAAATTCGTTCTTTTAATAATTTACCTGCTGTCATAAACATCCGCTTGCTCAGCTGTTTATTATCAAAGACAAGAGAATTTAAGAACTACAATGACTTCTGTCAGCGTTTTTTTTGTCTCTGTTGCTGTGGTTATGAATATAGGAATATGGAATAATAGAAGATCCATATTTGTGATGTCTTACTGGCACGATGACATGCACACTCTTGAGTTTTGCCGTGAGTAAAAACATGAAACTTATCCAAAGGGAAGCTGAACATTTGATCAAATATCAGAGGAGTCAGTCAGTGTTGTAGGCTCAGGAGTTATGAGATATGATTTATGAGTTCGCGTTATAAGAACTCTCCCTCAGAGATCTCTAATCTGTAATCAGGGTTTAGCAGTTGTCATCCTGCTCTGACACTTCCTCCTCCTCTTCTTCCTCCCTGGATGTTAAGAGGATATCAATGGCCTGTTGTACGTTCATTGTTATATTAGCAATTTATTATAACATAACAATATCTAATATTATAATAATAATATTTTGTTGTTGTGGTGTTACTCTACAAGTGTATTTCAGCTACATTTGAAGATGGTGACCCCCGTAATCCGCATCATCAACCCAGATGTCTCTGAGAATCGTCAGCAGGCCGTAGTGACAGCGACCAAAGAGGCCCGTGACTACAGGGACTAGAGACCGGTCTTCATCTAACCTCCACAGGAGCTGCTGTACGAGGCCTCTTCTCTGGCCCACGCAGAGAAGCTCCTTCGAGCAGAGGGTGTCCCCGAACCATCGTCAGCTGTGTCTGGGAAAGCTGATGGTTCCATTTGGCCAGTATGAAAATGCACCATTCCACTGGCTTGTGGCAAATGATGTGGGCTACATGAAGTAGTAAGCATGTTATATTATCATTATTATAGCAATACCATTGTAGGTTATGCAGTTTAAATACAATTTGTATCTGTTTGCACAAAAACTATCATCAGTGTTTATTATTCAAGTGCAGTGATAGTAATGATATCGATACTAAATTGATGTATATGATTCCAGCATGCTCGACAAACACAGAGTGGAGGTAACAAACCCACAGAGAAAGGGGAAGGTGGGGAACCAGTGGGTGAAGGACTACCTCACTGAATATGCAGAGAGCTTTCCACAAGTCTCCAGTCTCCTTGAGGCCAACATTGACAGGAGTATCTACTGTCAGAGAGGGTTTGAGCATCACACCTTTCTGGAGATGTGGGAGCTCTACAGCCAGCACCTCACCCAAAAGGACAAGCCAGAGCAGTTTGGTGTTGAGCAGAGGGAGCTCATACAGAAGGCCTCCAGTTCTGTGAGGAGGTGGCTGAACACACCGGTGACCCACATCACAAGCGTGCAAATGAAGAGGTTCAGGAAATACATCAAGGAGAAGGAGCAAGTGAGTGTTGATTTGGTTATTCATATGTTATGAAGAGCAGAATAGCATAGTAAAGGAAAATTGGTCAAATTACTGATATTTGATGCACCTCTGCAAAATGTGTTTCTTGTCTTTTGGTAATTAAAAACTAGTACGTCATAAAATGTAGATAGTAACTTTACATTTGTTGTCCAGCAGGCTAGGTGTGATCCCTCATTGTGGTCAGGTGATGACGCTGAACTGGTTGCTGCAAGCCAGACTGTGGAAGGTCAGTGAGATACACAATTAATAGATATCAAAACATTTAATAGAAAATATAATACAATACAAAACTCCTTTCTTTGGTAAAATCTTAGACTTGCTCAAGTCCCAAGAGCCCGCATGTCCCAAGACTAGCAGCCACTCCCAGGATTCCCGGCCCACAGACAGGACCAAGCAGCGGAATCAGCCAAAGACCACTGTCCGGCCAAAACAACAAGAGACCACTGTCCGGCCGAAACAGCAAGAGACCACTGTCCGGCCAAAACAGCCAGAGACCACTGTCCGGCCGAAACAGCTAGAGACCACTGTCCGGCCGAAACAGCCAGAGACCACTGTCCGGCCGAAACAGCCAGAGACCACTGTCCGGCCGAAACAGCCAGAGATCACTGTCTGGCCAAAACAGCCAGAAACCACTGTCCGGCCGAAACAGCAAGAGACCACTGTCCGGCCGAAACAGCCAGAGACCACTGTCCGGCCGAAACAGCCAGAGACAGAGACTTTTTTCATTTTTTAAATTGCTTTAATTTTCAAGTTATTGGCTTTAATATGGCTGAAGCTGCCTCTTGGAATTGTGGGTAATTACCAATACCGCTGTTTAAGTATGGATGTATTAACAATTCTCATGACATATTCATAAAACAGTAACTTTTAACAGTTGTGTGCTGATTGATGAGACTAGCCACAAACGTAATCCCACTTCTGTTAGCCACAGCTTCCATCATAGTACAGTTTTGACATGAGTACACACACACACATAGACACACATGTATAGTCTGTTTGTATATATATATATATATATATATATATATATATATATATATATACGTGTATATATATATATACGTGTATATACATATATATATGTATATATATATGTATATATATACATATATATATGTATATATATATATATATATATATATATGTGTGTATATATATATATATGTATATGTGTGTATATATATATATATGTATATGTGTGTATATATATATATATATGTATATGTGTGTATATATATATATATATGTATATGTGTGTATATATATATATATGTATATATATGTATATGTGTGTATATATATATATATGTATATGTGTGTATATATATATATATGTATATATATGTATATATATGTATATGTGTGTATATATGTATTTCCATCTCGGTTTGACAGCGCAAATCAATCCAATGCCCACATCCCTCCCTGCTGCACTCTGATTGGCTGATTCACCTGAAGCAGCTCAGTGTATTTTGGACGCATTACATTCTGCTGTCTTTATAGAAAAGTGTTATATATATATATATATATACATACATACATACATACATACATACATACATACATACATACATACATACATACATACATATTTATTTTTATATATATATTTATATATATATATTTATTTATATATATATATTTATTTATAAATATATATATATATATATATATATATATATATATATTTATTTATTTATTTATTTATTTATTTATTTATTTATTTATATATATATATATATATATATATATATATATATATATATATATATATATATTATAAACACTATAAAAGTATTGGAAGCAATGGGGAAAAAAAGTAGTTTATGTTCCAACCGCTCTCCTATACCTTTTCAGGTTTCCTTCTTTAGACATTATTACTCACCTGTACTAACCTCTCCTCGGTCTCCGTGAAGGTCAGGGGACTGTCGGCCTTCAAGAGTATGCGCTCGCCCTGCGACTCGGCCGTGACGGACACCTTCATAGCGTGCGCCATGAGGGGCGACTGCGTCAAGATAGCCACGGACCAGGCCTCGTGCTTTTCCACCTCTCCCTGGCACCAGCTCGCGCCCGGAGACGTAATCCTGTACCTGGAGCGGGAACCCACGGTGGACGAGCACAGACGGTGGTTGGAGCTGCATCGCGCCAGCTCCTTCCTCGCGGCCTACAGAGTGGAAAACGTTACCGTGGTACAGCTGGACTCTGGTTTCTCCGCTGTCTCCACGACGCTGGCCCCGGTGCGGGACCGCGGGTCCGCTGGGCCTCCCGGCTCCGCCCCTGTGACGGTGAGAGCGTTGTACAAGGACTGGAAGTACTGCATGAACCACATGTTCTCTCACAGCCAGGCTATCCTCACAGACCTGCTCGTGTGCAGGGCGTCCGAACTGATCGCCTCAAAGATGGGCGCGGGGTTCTTCCCCTGGAGCAGGCTCATCAAATCTGCAAAGAACAAGCACTTTAGTCAACAAACACTGGATCGCTTGAAGGTCGGCAACGCAAGCGTCACAACCACCTACGTGGAGATCGTGAGGACGTGGCTACAGCAGATCACCGGGCTCTCCGTCAAGCCCGTCGAGTGCAACGAGTATCACAAGTGCAACCCCTGCGAAGCCGCCTTCTACAGATACCCGTTGAATCTCAAGGCCAACACGGGGTGCATCACCGCGATGTTCGGGGGCTCTCTGATCTACGAGGTTGGGAGCTCGGAACCCCCGCGAACTCTCCACGGTTCGAGCCACGGCGAAGGCGAGTCGAGCGGTCTCCGCGACAAGGGAGAACCCCCGGTCGAGACTTCTTCGCACGAGGAGCTCATCGTCCACCCCTACCAGCCGCTCAACAAATGCTACGCCAACTCCAGGGTCCTGACAGCCCATCGCGCAGACCGCACATTGGTCAACCGCAACGGGAAGCTCGTGGCGCACTGCGTCATCGACTACTGTTTTCCCCGCCACATGTACAGCTCTGCTCTGGGGAGCGGCAGCCTGGACAATTGCAAACAGCACCTGCTCGCCTCGATCTCGTCCGTCAGACAGAGGGTCAAGAGAGCCACCAAGGCTTTCACCGCCGTGATGAACAACTGTCCCAAACACATGATACCGGCCTGCGATACCCGAGAGCTGGACCTGCTCAGGGCAAACAGGGAGACTCCGACCTGCATACCGAGCGAGAAGCTCGCAAGCTGCATCAAGGTCGTCGTCGGCGACATGTCGCTGGAGCCCCGCGACCTGTACAGGAACCTGAGCTCGTCGCCCAGCAAGATGCTCGCCGAAGCCGTGTCCGAAGGCCTAGTGTCCATTGGAGGAGACGCGCCTGAGCCCGGGGGCGCGGACGCTTTCGTTTTGCTCTCTGTTCCGAGGGCCGTACTCAAGGACGCGGGGATCGCCTCTCAGTCTGGTAGGCTTTCGATGCCACGGAGCGAGCTGCGAGAGAGGACTCTGGTCGACCTGGCCAGCCTCCTGTATCAGACCGTGCTGCTGTTGCACATACACAGGCCCGACGTGTTTGTTTCCCCGGCTGCCATGTACCCCGCCACGGTTCTTTGCATCATGCCCTACTCGTGCGCAGACGTCGACCTAATGCGAACGTGGATCGAGGCCTTCAAGGAGAAGAAGTGGCTCAAGCCCGCGGCCCAGTCCAAGCTCAACAAGAGGTCTACTACCGGTGACAGCGAGGTCGCGTACCATTGCACGGGCTGTAAAAACTTCTACAGGGACCTGTTTGCCAACAACGCTCCGGGCCGCATGCTCATTCGGCAAGTCTACGGTGTAGATAGGAAGCGAACGATAGGACGGTGTGTCAACGAAACGCGGTGGCTCTCTTAGGCCTCTCTCAGAGTCCGTCCCTACAGGAGGAGACCGCTCCGGTGGGAAACGAAATTGCCTTATATATATATGATACGGCGACGAAACGCTGCAACCTTACTTACCTAACTAACAACTAACCCCGCAAACCCCAGACCTAACACTGACAGCATTCCGCCGAGCCATGGCCTTCGGTCAGAAGAAGTACGTGTTCTCCCACACCATGACCGCGACCAGCGTGGTCTCTCAACCTGCAGCGTTCTGCCTCGACCTGAGTGGCCTCATACCCCTCGGGGACTGCAGCACTCTGTTCGTCGTCAACAGCGTGAGTGTCACCGCGTACAAGCGGGGTATGTGGGAAAGGATACTCGTGAAGTTCGCCGTCCTCGACGACAACAAGAGACGGGTCCTCATGAACGATCCGGGCAAGCTGTCCTCCGAGTGGTCGGCCGGCCTCGCTTCGAACCGTTGTCGCTCGAACATGAAGATAGCGGGCACCGACACGGAACCTTTAGGGCGCACCCTCCTGGTGTACGACGATGACAACCGACAGGCCTTGCTCAACGTCCTGTCTTTCATGACGTCGCACAGCCTCTGGACCTTGGACAGGGCGAGGGGGACCTTGGACGTCATCGTCGAGGCCGCGCCGAACCAGTTCGAATTCACGTGCGACCTGTGCTCTGAGATCGGCGCGGCGCGCATAGTGGACACTCCCGACGGACACGCGTTCCTGTTCCCGGTGTGCGCGGACGAGAGCGTGTGCGTACTGGTCGAGGAACACCACTGGGACATGAAGGCTCTTTGACATCTCTGCGCGCTCCTGCGATCCGCGTGCGACGACAATCTAGATGTTCTATGCACGGTAGGAGATATCCGCGACCAAGCAATCTTTCCGAGAGCTCCGCATGGCACCCTTCCCTCCTAGGGACAGGTACGGCAACATCGTGATCCCGCACGTGCTGATGAGATACCTCGCCTCACTGTACCAGACCATGAGCGAGTACGCCGACACCTTCGCCGTGGTAGACGGAAAAAGGCCCCACGTCAAGGTCCTGCTCGAGAGCCCCTCCGCGAGCATAGGCAAGATCAACGGGCGCATCTCCCTGACCCTGATCTACGGATCAAGCTTTGCGAACATTCACAAGGTCTGCCTGAGTCAGCAGCCGCAGGCCGAGGAGAACCAAAGATAGCAGCGAGGAGAACACTGTTCCCCTGCTGCAATCACGCAGTTGTGCAAGGATGTGTTGATCAGGAGGACCTCTTTAAAATTCGCATATAACACTCACATGTCCCTGAAGGACTGGTACAATTTCTACTACGACTGGGAGGACAAACGGGATGATGACAACGGGAGTTGAAATAAAGACTTTCTTGCGATGGACGGTGCGTGTGCGTGTGTACCCCTGCAATAAAAATAAAACATAAAAGACAGAAACGCGAGTTACATGGACTTTATTGTATTCCTTCCAGGCTCCGGGATACAGACACGAGGATACAACCGTTTATTTCTCTGAGAGTACGTACGGGCTACGGTGTGTGGGTGCGTGTGCGTGCGTGTGTGCATGGGCGTGTGTGTGGGCGTGCGTGCGAGCGTGTGTGCGCGCTACACTTGAACACCGCAGCCGAACACATTCCTTCCTCAGTCATCGGTCTATCCGTCTGTCTTTCTTACAGGTCCTCCTCCTCTGTCTCCCACACTGTCCAACTCAACAAACCTATAGCCGACGGGGGAACGTGTCGGCCCGGTCTAGTGACAGTAACATACGTCTTGAGCAGCGTCTCCGGCATCCGTTCCCCACCCCTGGTCTGGACGGCGCATGACTGTACTAACGCTCACGGATCCGAGACAGTTTAGGTCTGTACCGTGGCGTACGCGACCCCAGGACAGTTTGCGATGCACTCCATATTCTGCAACACAGCGGGGATCGAGGCACTCGGGACGGGTAACTGGCCGCAATTGAATGGATTGTGGGCTTCCTTGTTAACGTGGCTGGATGACAGATGGTGGGACTCGGTCCCTCGAGGTCACATCCAGTCTTTCCTGAGTAGACCCGATGTTCACGTTGGATCTACTGTCATCTTGGTGTACTTCGGTTCACTGGCCAGAGGGGTATGTTCCGTTACGTCGAAGACTAACCGTGGTATCGTGGAACTCGGCGTGACCCTTCAGCGAGGCTCGTACAGATGCCCCCCGGTCCTGCAAGTGGCATATTCAGATCCCGTTGAGATGATGGAAGACCTGCTTGCTGAAATCCGAGACGATTGCGAAGCTCGCTTTGTGTCCAAACCACCAGAGATACCTCACGATTCAACCCGGGTTTCCGTGACAGACATAGTGGAAGACGCGGGTGACATGATAACGTCACTGAACGCCGCATGGTGGGGAATTCTGAAAGGCTGTTCTCAAACATCCCCCGAGCACCCAGAGGTGTTAGCAGAGCTGAGAAGAATTAAGACGGCGAGCGGGATCCCAGCCGCGACGGTGTGTTACGTGGCTGAAACTGAACCTGGGTACCTTTTCGACATTGTAACCGCTGAAGGAAAAGTATACAAGGTGTCCTTCGATAAGTCAGGGTATAACATCGGGAACCAGAAGGGGGGTGTACACGTGTCAACCATACCAGATTTGCTGCACTACATGGGCGCAGTTGGAAAGATTACATTTGTGAAAGCCCCTTCCTGTGACGCCTGTACACGATACGTACCCGGAGCCCGTTGACGCCTTGGGTTATCGCCTTGGGAACCAAAGACACATACACGCACGCACACACACACACACCTGTCGAACCTCAGACCCAGCCACGTGAGCACACTAGTGACAGTCGTGAATGGACCCCTTCCTACGCTACAACAACGGTGCAGGCGCTCGCCAGTGGAGCCGAATGGACGGGAACGGTGATCGGTGATCGACATCCAGCTCTGTATTTGCCATAGCTTCATCCGTGGGGGCCCATATGTAAGACCGGATTCGATGTGACCGAGAGAAATGGCAACCACGAAACGACAATCCAATGTAACCTCAATGCAATATGTAATTTGCCAGCGCTGTTGTGTGTGTCTGTCATAGTCTGTCATAGACTTCATCATCATCAGCTACATCAATAAAAATACAGTGCTCAAAAGGTCGTTCTGGAGATATTGTCTTTATTCGCATACATCACATCACAAGTACTCATGTCACCCATAGTAGACGTTACATTTACACCAATGTTTAAGGTCAGGCTTAGTTTTGATGTAAACGCCCGAGAGAGTTGACCCTGTAAGATTGTTGTTAGGGACACGCGCCTGTTACCGGGCCTTGCGGCCTGTGTGTGTCAGTTGGTTCGTGCTATCGGTCCTTGTCTTGTGTACGGGTCCCCATTCACGAAGTCAGTGAGAGACTTTGGAAGGGTCCTAATGTCCACACGTTTCTCAATGACAAAGTTCCTGCAAAGCTCTTGTATGCTAGGCAGCGGTCTGTCCACAAGTGCCACCCCTTTAACCCGGCACACGTGGTCCAGCAAACCTCAGAGCGTGGGAAATGTCACGGTGTCGAGGGTATACCCACGCCAACCGAAGGCTATCTTGTATGAGCGATCGTCAGCTGTTACGATTTCGCAGAGGTATCCCGGCGAGCCTTCGTCCACTCTCTCCGCACCTAGCTCCCGTAGGACCAGGTCGCGATACACCAACCGTGTAGGAAGCCCCACCACGTCCCTCCCAGCACGTCTATCGCGTGGTGCATCTCTTCTACCACGCGTGCGACAGTAAGCCCGGGTGAGCCATCGGGCATTGGGTCGAGGCAAGCACTTTGGGTTGCGAAATACCCACTCTCCAGTTCGGCCAATTCCGCTAGCATCGCAACGGGATCGCGGTAATACCCCGACAAGCGGTCGGTGCAGTGGTAGCGACCGAGGCGGACGGTGACGTGAAATTCAATGACGCCGGCCTCGGTCTTCAACGCAACCGAACACAGCGCCCCGAGATTACCATGGTCCCGCCCTCGGCTCGGCTCAGGAAGGAGCGAACGTGGGGTAGGGACGCGTTGCCCCACCATGTGTCCTCCAGCCGACAGATCAGCTCGCTCCACGTTCTGTTCAACGCGGGCCAGTTGCCCCCGGCTTGTGTCAGCCTGCGCTGCATTGGGTCCGGACAGAAGAGTTTATCTCTCGCGTCCTACATTGTACACCGTGTTACCTGATGTGAAGTGAAGTGTTGGAGGCACGCGTACGTATAGGTACGTACGACTGACACAAACAACTATCAGACGGGGAGCGGTTGCCCCCACAGAAACCGTCCGACCGCGAAACGTCCAGACGCAAAACGTCCGACTGCAAAACCGTCCGACTGCGAACCGACACCTTTGTAAGTAACAAACGTGTTACTTACTAGACATCACTAACATCGGCGGCCGCGACGGTAGCCGAATAGGTCCGTACCATGGCGCACGTGGAATCAAGACGCATCTGTGAGAGCTGTTTACGCGACCTACCCGTGAGACTCGACCGCAGCATGGGCAACTGGCCGCTGTTGGATAGCACCTGGGCTTCGATGTTAACTTGGCTGGGCAACAGATGGTGGGGCTTGGTCTCGAAAGCTCGTATGGAGGCTTTCCTGAATGGGCCCGGGGTTAGGGTCGCTTTGGTTAGGGCCACTTTGGGCCAACGCTCGGAGGATTGTGTTCCGTGATGGTGAAGACTCCCAACGGGGTCACGGAATTCGAGGTCATCGCCGAGCGGGACTCCTACAGGTGTACCGCCTACGTACTGCTGCCAAGAATCTATCCTATCGAGATGTTTCTGGCGAGGCCCGAGGCTAAGGTCGGAGACGTGGTCTTAGCGGAAAGCTATGACTCGATGCCGGGAGGATTGGGTTCCGCCATGGTGAAGACTCCCGACGGGGTCACGCAATTTGAGGTGATCGTCCAAAGGGGCACGTACCGGTGCACAGTGTTCACACATTGGGAAAGGCGGTGTCCCATCAGGATGCTAAACGGATTACTCAAAGAAATCAAAGAGGAATTCGGAGCGGCGCGATTTGTACCTTGCGTTCTGACCCGGCTCGCCGTGACGCGTATGGTGCAGGAGATGCGCGACGCCATCGCGTCGCTGGGAGGCGTGTGGTGGGGAACCTTGACCGGTCACAGGTGGGCGCACGAGCACGAAGCGGTGTTGGCGGATCTGGAAAGAATGAAGACGGAAACGTGCGAGAACCCCACGGCGGCGGTGTGTTACGTGCACAACGACGACGTGCGGGGCTACCTTTTCCAGATCGTCACCTCAGACGACGATAAGTACACAGTGACCTTTGACGGTTCGGGGTTTTGCTTTGGTTTACAGAGAACCATGCACTTTGCAAACCTCGGAGATCTACTGGACCAGGCGAGGACCAAAGTGACCCTCGTGGACAGACCCCCAGCCTAACACTCGAGTGAGCGGGAGCCCACCGGTCAAGCCGGAGGAACCCTCAGCGTTCCGCGGCGGAGGGGGCAAAAGATAAAGGATGGCAATCCGGTATAATCTCAATGTCTGTGTCTTACGTGTGTGTGTGTGTGTGTGTGTGTGTGTGTGTGTGTGTGTGTGTGTGTGTGTGTGTGTGTGTGTGTGTGTGTGTGTGTGTGTGTGTGTGTGTGTGTGTGCGCGCGCGCGTCTGTCTGTTATATCCTCATCGAAATCAATAAAAGTACAGTGCCCGAAAGCCCGAACGCAAAGTGTCCCACTGTGTTTTACATGTGTGTCTGTTATACGTATCCTCATCGACATCAATGAAATCAACCAACGGCTCATTAGTTCATCAGAGGGGCGCACGTCTATGACCAGATATTAACTTGCTGTCCAGTTAGTTTGCCTATATAGATAATGAACTTACTCTTGTGGAGAGAGGAGGTCCCGGAAGGAGGGTTTCGCTTCTCACAGAAGCATCATCGGTTGGAGAAACGCGCTCCGCAGTCGGACTAATTTGCATCGTGTATTCGAAGAACACTTAACAAACACTCAATGCGCTGACGATATACGTCTGCGTGAGAATGTCAACGGAACCCAAAGGGTACATGATCTTCAGACATGACAGCAGAACACACCAAGCGTTTGTTCCAGAGTCCGACGAGATTACACTCCGCAATCGAGAGGTTTGGCGGTCTCAACGTTGGTGCTCAAACCCGGCCGACGACCGCGAATACAAACATTGTCTCAGTGAAACGGAGGTCACGAGGTTCGAACTGTTACCGCCGTTCTTGGAGGCGAGAGCAATGGGCATCCTGAGCGGTCCACGTCACATTGAGGCTATGCTGGACAAAAAGCTAATTGCACTCCGTGACAAGGAACCCCGCGCGGACATAGGGGTCTCTGTGGCCGAGGCTCTCCTCAGATTGCGTGCGGCGGTACGTGGACGTCATCGTCGTGGAGGAAATCCTCGACGTTGCGGTGACGGTCGAAGAGCTCACTGAGAAACTGCGCGTTGTCCTCCGCCACCTGCGCAAGCGATGCCATTCTCCACGATCGCGACGGCTCCCTCGAGCGCGGAACAGAGTCTTCTCCGAGTGGGAGAACAGGCGTGGGTTTTAGTAGCTCGACTACTCGTCCTGCGTGGCCGTCAGAACAGGCCCGAGGGGTTTCTATTCGAGGAGACGGCTCGCGCGGCCCTAGCTCGTCCGGCAGGGCGGCCGCGGGCCCGTAACCCACTTCGAAACGGGTCCGGACACGGGGATCGGCGCTTCCCGAGGTCCTGTGGGCTCGGGACCGGTGCCGTCGGAACGGGCCCGAGGGGTTTCCTATTCGACGAGACGGCTTGCGCGGCCCTAGCTCGTCCGGCAGGCCCGTTTTCATCCCTAATCCTAACCCTAACCCCTAACCCTAACCCTAAACTCACCCTAACCCCATAAACTAACATCGTTTATTAAACCGTCATCCCCAAACACAACAGCATCAAGGGTGAGGGACAACGCCGACGAATGGATGAAAAACAACATGAACATCCTAAAAGAACATTATGACTCGGTGATTGCCCTCGCCCTAGAAAAACTCCCGAGATTCGATAAAATGGCATGGGACAAAGCGATCGCGGCAAAGGCAGATACAGACAACGCCTTTCCGCGTCCTCCATTGCCACTCTCTCGACCCTAGTGGGGGGGCCCCCTTTGGTTGAAGGCCTCAGGGGGTTGGATGAGGGAGAATGGCCCACCTTGCCACCTATAGAGCGGGGTAGGGGTAATAACAGCTTGGGTCCCAGCTCAGACACTGGCCCTGTACCTGGGGTGGTCCGTGCACCTCTACCACCTCGGGCAGATTGGCCGCGCCGTCCAACTGGTAGGACTGGTCCCACTTCTGGCCCTGACCTTGATCTCGGCCTGAATCCGGCCCCCGGCCATCACCATCCCCCCCCTTCCGGCCTAACCCCAACCCAAATCCGGGCCCTAACCCCAACCATCACCCTTCCCCTGTCCTCCAGCCCAAATCCAGGCCCTAACCCCAACCATCTCCTTCCCCCCCGTCCTTGAACCTAACCTCCACCCAGGCCCCATGCCTAACCCCAACCCCATTTCAGAGCCTAATTCCAATCTTGGTCCTGAAATGAACCCCAATTGGGATAGCTGTCCAAAGGTGGCCTCCCCCAGAGCCATCGTAGACTCTGGACCTACCTCTATTGGAGGGAAGTCCATCCGGGTCAACCTGGGGCTGGAATTGGGGGGGGAAGCCCTCAGGTTTGCCAAGCAGACATCCATCAGGCCATGCTCTCCAGTAGCCTGGACAGCAACCTGGGCTTCCGACCTAATTTCCAGCTATATCTGTCGGATAGCTCGGATCTGAGAGAGGTTGGGGGTGATGAGAGGGGCGATTTGTTGGGTCCTGTGGAGGGCGAGACTCCACATACAAATGTGGCGGTGGTCTTCCCGGAATCCCAGCTATTGGTGGAGGAGAGGTCCACCTCGGGAGTGGAGACTCCCCCCGGTCGGGAGGTTCACCCCCCTGAGAGGCGAGCCCCCACCTGCCTGAAACCCACCCACCACTGCACTACATACCAAAAAGGAGTGCAGTGGTGTTTGGATATTAAACAACCGGTGTTGGTGGTTGGGGACTCGAACCTGTCTCGGATCTCTGAGTACCAATATCCCTCGGTACAGGTAGACAGCTTCCCTGGTGCCCAGGTGCATCACATCAGAGAGATCCTAGGGAAGCTGGACCCTTGCCATACGGTCCACAAAGTTGTCCTCTCAGTGGGGCTGAACAATTGCCTGAGGGGGAACCAGTTGTCCACAATAAAAAAAACAGTTCCAGCAATTGGTGTCGCAGGCCAAAACAATCTTCCCAAGGGCAGAGATTGTGGTTCCAGTGATTCAGTTCTCCCCACGACTTGGACCAGAGTGCAAGACCCTTCTGGGTGAAGTTAACCCGTTCTTGGAAGGCAGCTTCAGAACCCTGAAGGGGATTGCACAGGACCAGTTCCGGGTGAATCCAAAAGACTTGATTCATTGGACTCCGGCCACTGCTGACAGAATCCTTCACTCCTGCATGGAACAGTTAAACACAGAATAGGTGGAGACCTGGGAACCAGAATGGGATCTGATCCCATTCTGGTTCCCATTAAAAAGCTGATTAATCAAGATATTCGGGATCTTGAAAGAATCATCTGTAGAAAAGAGAGAGAGAGGGTAACTTATCGACCGGGGAGAGACAAGCACTGAAGCAATTAAAATCTAGCCGAGAAATAGTCATCAAACCGGCGGACAAGGGCTCAAAGATAGTTATCATGGATAAGAATCAATACTTAACCGAGGCCTACAGACAGCTAAACAACACCACCCACTACTTACCTTAACCTGTTCTCTGCAACGGGACACCCAGAAGAAGATCCGGGAGGTGGTGGGATGTTTGCATGACAAAAAGATAATCACGGCCAAACAAAAGCAATACCTGTCTGGTGAGGACCCTCCACGGCCAAGAAAGTTCTATCTCTTGCCTAAAATCCACAAGGTCCCAGCGACTTGGACGGTCCCACATGAGGTTCCCCCCGGCAGACCAATTGTGTCTGAATGTGGGAGTGAATCCTATAGGGTAGCGGAATTTATTGATCACTATATCAACCCCTTGTCCCAAAAACATGAGAGTTATATCAAAGACACCTATGAATTTGTTACAAAATGAAAGCAGATCAGGGTGCCACCAGGTGCGATGCTATTTTCGGTCGATATTGACTCTCTCTACACCAGCATAGAGACCCAATTAGGTCTTAAAGCGGTGCGGGACATCTTCAAAAAGTACCCTGACCCCACTAGGCCGGATGAGGCCCTTCTCACATTGCTAGAATTAGGCCTTACAAAAAATGATTTTGTATTCAATTCGGAGGTGTACCTCCAGGTCCATGGAACTGCAATGGGCAAGAAGTTTGCTCCGGCCTATGCCAATATCTATATGGCCGATTGGGAGCGTACTGTCTTCCCTAAATGCAGCAAACTACCAAACTTTTATGTACGGTACCTGGATGACATCTTTGGGATTTGGAACTATTCTAAGGCCGATTTTTGCGATTGCATTGCGGTCCTGAATAATCATCACCCCTCAATCTCGGTCAAATACAATCTACAGCCAGAGAAAATTGAGTTCCTGGACAATGAGGTTTTTCTGGACAGGAGGGAGAACGGAGAGAGTAGCCTGGGCACGAGGGTCTACTTTAAGCCGACCGACACCCACGCACTGTTGCATAAATCTAGTTACCATCCGAAACACACCTATCGTGGGATTGTGAAATCACAACTCATAAGGTTTCATAGGATTTGCACAGTAGCGGGGGATGTCGAGTCTGCAACAAGGACCCTCTTTCAGGCACTCAGACGTCGGGGTTACAGCAGGACCTTCCTCCGGGGCATTAAGGTGGATGTCCAGCGAGGTTACCAACAAGGGCCGAGACCTAGGAGAGAGGACAACTATCAACATCTGGTCCCCTTTGTCTCTACTTTTTCTCCTGCCGCTAGAGCCTTGAGTGCTAGGATCAAAAACAATTTCAAGAGGGTACAGGACCGCATGGAATCATTTGCAGACTTTAAAATGATAGCAGCATTTAGAAGGAACAAAAACATTAAAGGCCTCCCTTGGCGATGATCACAAAAAAGAAAAACATGCCAGACACTTTAAAAATAGAAAGTTCATGGTGAACCAACATACTCACCTGAGCGCACCGGTCTGGCATGTGACTGAGCCACAATCCAAAAATCTGGTTTATTGTATAGAGTGTGATGTTTGTAAAAAACTGTACATTGGTCAGACCAAGAACAGCTTAATCCTAAGACTAAAACAACATCTCTACTTAATTAACAAGGCCAACAAAAGGACGCACTTGTATGAGCATTTTAGACAGCATGGAAGCGAAAATCTCCTCATCGTGGGGCTGGAGTCGGGATCCGGGTGGTCTGTAAGACAAAGACTGGCTAAAGAGAGCCAGTGGGTGAGGAAATTGAACACCTTTTTCCACCACGGCCTCAATCAAACCAACTAGAGCAAGCGGATCCCTGTGTGGTTAATGAGTGGTCCTGTTTCTGGAAACACATCCTCGTAGATATTTCATCTTATTTTGGTTTGATGCACTTACCTTATTTATTTATTTATTTATTTTCTCTGCACTTTCGAAGCACTCAGAGGTGGTTTCGGTTCCATACATACTCTTCCAGGACCCTCACACACCTGTTTTTCTAAAAAAAAACACACACAAAAATCCAATATTAGGAACTTACCTCCTTTGATGATGATTGGCACGCTTCCACTTGGACATCTACAAAATAGGCAATACAAACCCCCTTCTTTGGAGAACAACAAGTGTTTGAGACAAGTCTGTGATCCTGTGCTTTCTGGCTACCTAAAAGACAGCCAGAGTTTCCTTTCTTTTCCCCTTCACCTAACTCTAACCCTAACCCTCTTTTGAAGAAAAGTCTGTGAAGTTGTGATCACTCTCACAAAATCCACCTTTGGCCTCTTCCAACCGAAAAGTCTTTTATAAGCATTATAGACTAAGAATGTACCTTAAACCAGAAAAGGTGTGTGTAAGTATCACATTATAATGAAAACATCATGAATCTGTGAAATCAAACTGTTCTGTTCCAGTCTTTTGATAAAAGTCTTTGAAACAGTTTACTTTCACAAAATCCACCTTTGGCCTCTCTTTATACTCTTTAAAGAAAATAAGAAGTGAAAATGCATCTTTAGGCAGTCAAGTGCTGAAAACAGCCGATATTCATGAAAATGACATGAAACTGAGAAATCAAATGTCCAGTGCCACTCTTTTGAAGAAAAGTCTGTGAAGTTGCAATTATTCTCACAAAATCCACCAGTGGCCTCTTCCAAACAAAAAGTCTTTTATAAGCATTATAGACTAAGAATGTAGTAAAGGTGTGTGTAAGTATCACATTCTAATAAAAACATTATGAATCTGTGAAATCAAACTGTTCTGTTCCAGTCTTTTGATAAAAAGTCTTTGAAACAGTTTACTCTCACAAAATCCACCTTTGGCCTCTTCCAACCAAAAAGTCTTTTAAAAGCATCATAGACTAAAAATGTACCTTAAACCAGTAAAAGTGTGTGTAAGTATCACATTATAATGAGAAAATCATGAATCTGTGAAATCAAACTGTTCTGTTCCAGTCTTTTGATAAAAAGTCTTTGAAACAGTTTACTTTCACAAAATCCACCTTTGGCCTCTCTTTATACTCTGTAAAGAAAATAAGAAGTGAAAATGCATCTTTAGGCAGTCAAGTGCTGAAAACAGCCGACATTCATGAAAATGACATGAAACTGAGAAATCAAATGTCCAGTGCCACTCTTTTGAAGAAAAGTCTGTGAAGTTGCGATTACTCTCACAAAATCCACCTTTGGCCTCTTCCAACCGAAAAGTCTTTTAAAAGCATCATAGACTAAAAATGTACCTTAAACCAGTAAAAGTGTGTGTAAGTATCACATTATAATGAGAAAATCATGAATCTGTGAAATCAAACTGTTCTGTTCCAGTCTTTTGATAAAAAGTCTTTGAAACAGTTTACTTTCACAAAATCCACCTTTGGCCTCTCTTTATACTCTGTAAAGAAAATAAGAAGTGAAAATGCATCTTTAGGCAGTCAAGTGCTGAAAACAGCCGATATTCATGAAAATGACATGAAACTGAGAAATCAAATGTCCAGTGCCACTCTTTTGAAGAAAAGTCTGTGAAGTTGCGATTACTCTCACAAAATCCACCTTTGGCCTCTTCCAACCGAAAAGTCTTTTAAAAGCATCATAGACTAAAAATGTACCTTAAACCAGTAAAAGTGTGTGTAAGTATCACATTATAATGAGAACATCATGAATCTGTGAAATCAACTGTTCTGTTCCACTTTTTTGATAAAAAGTCTTTGAAACAGTTTACTTTCACAAAATCCACCTTTGGCCTCTCTTTATACTCTTTAAAGAAAATAAGAAGTGAAAATGCATCTTTAGGCAGTCAAGTGCTGAAAACAGCCGATATTCATGAAAATGACATGAAACTGTGAAATTGACTGTCCAGTGCCACTCTTTTGAAGAAAAGTCTGTGAATTTGCGATTACTCTCACAAAATCCACCTTTGGCCTCTTCCAACCGAAAAGTCTTTTATAAGCATTATAGACTAAGATTGTAGTAAAGGTGTGTGTAAGTATCACATTCTAATAAAAACATTATGAATCTGTGAAATCAAACTGTTCTGTTCCAGTCTTTTGATAAAAAGTCTTTGAAACAGTTTACTCTCACAAAATCCACCTTTGGCCTCTTCCAACCGAAAAGTCTTTTAAAAGCATCATAGACTAAAAATGTACCTTAAACCAGTAAAAGTGTGTGTAAGTATCACATTATAATGAGAACATCATGAATCTGTGAAATCAACTGTTCTGTTCCACTTTTTTGATAAAAAGTCTTTGAAACAGTTTACTTTCACAAAATCCACCTTTGGCCTCTCTTTATACTCTTTAAAGAAAATAAGAAGTGAAAATGCATCTTTAGGCAGTCAAGTGCTGAAAACAGCCGATATTCATGAAAATGACATGAAACTGTGAAATTGACTGTCCAGTGCCACTCTTTTGAAGAAAAGTCTGTGAATTTGCGATTACTCTCACAAAATCCACCTTTGGCCTCTTCCAACCGAAAAGTCTTTTATAAGCATTATAGACTAAGATTGTAGTAAAGGTGTGTGTAAGTATCACATTCTAATAAAAACATTATGAATCTGTGAAATCAAACTGTTCTGTTCCAGTCTTTTGATAAAAAGTCTTTGAAACAGTTTACTTTCACAAAATCCACCTTTGGCCTCTCTTTATACTCTGTAAAGAAAATAAGAAGTGAAAATGCATCTTTAGGCAGTCAAGTGCTGAAAACAGCCGACATTCATGAAAATGACATGAAACTGAGAAATCAAATGTCCAGTGCCACTCTTTTGAAGAAAAGTCTGTGAAGTTGCGATTACTCTCACAAAATCCACCTTTGGCCTCTTCCAACCGAAAAGTCTTTTAAAAGCATCATAGACTAAAAATGTACCTTAAACCAGTAAAAGTGTGTGTAAGTATCACATTATAATGAGAAAATCATGAATCTGTGAAATCAAACTGTTCTGTTCCAGTCTTTTGATAAAAAGTCTTTGAAACAGTTTACTCTCACAAAATCCACCTTTGGCCTCTTCCAACCGAAAAGTCTTTTAAAAGCATCATAGACTAAAAATGTACCTTAAACCAGTAAAAGTGTGTGTAAGTATCACATTATAATGAGAACATCATGAATCTGTGAAATCAACTGTTCTGTTCCACTTTTTTGATAAAAAGTCTTTGAAACAGTTTACTTTCACAAAATCCACCTTTGGCCTCTCTTTATACTCTTTAAAGAAAATAAGAAGTGAAAATGCATCTTTAGGCAGTCAAGTGCTGAAAACAGCCGATATTCATGAAAATGACATGAAACTGTGAAATTGACTGTCCAGTGCCACTCTTTTGAAGAAAAGTCTGTGAATTTGCGATTACTCTCACAAAATCCACCTTTGGCCTCTTCCAACCGAAAAGTCTTTTATAAGCATTATAGACTAAGATTGTAGTAAAGGTGTGTGTAAGTATCACATTCTAATAAAAACATTATGAATCTGTGAAATCAAACTGTTCTGTTCCAGTCTTTTGATAAAAAGTCTTTGAAACAGTTTACTTTCACAAAATCCACCTTTGGCCTCTCTTTATACTCTGTAAAGAAAATAAGAAGTGAAAATGCATCTTTAGGCAGTCAAGTGCTGAAAACAGCCGACATTCATGAAAATGACATGAAACTGAGAAATCAAATGTCCAGTGCCACTCTTTTGAAGAAAAGTCTGTGAAGTTGCGATTACTCTCACAAAATCCACCTTTGGCCTCTTCCAACCGAAAAGTCTTTTAAAAGCATCATAGACTAAAAATGTACCTTAAACCAGTAAAAGTGTGTGTAAGTATCACATTATAATGAGAAAATCATGAATCTGTGAAATCAAACTGTTCTGTTCCAGTCTTTTGATAAAAAGTCTTTGAAACAGTTTACTTTCACAAAATCCACCTTTGGCCTCTCTTTATACTCTGTAAAGAAAATAAGAAGTGAAAATGCATCTTTAGGCAGTCAAGTGCTGAAAACAGCCGACATTCATAAAAATGACATGAAACTGTGAAATTGACTGTCCAGTGCCACTCTTTTAAAGAAAAGTCTGTGAATTTGCGATTACTCTCACAAAATCCACCTTTGGCCTCTTCCAACCGAAAAGTCTTTTATAAGCATTATAGACTAAGAATGTAGTAAAGGTGTGTGTAAGTATCACATTCTAATAAAAACATTATGAATCTGTGAAATCAAACTGTTCTGTTCCAGTCTTTTGATAAAAAGTCTTTGAAACAGTTTACTTTCACAAAATCCACCTTTGGCCTCTCTTTATACTCTGTAAAGAAAATAAGAAGTGAAAATGCATCTTTAGGCAGTCAAGTGCTGAAAACAGCCGACATTCATAAAAATGACATGAAACTGTGAAATTGACTGTCCAGTGCCACTCTTTTAAAGAAAAGTCTGTGAATTTGCGATTACTCTCACAAAATCCACCTTTGGCCTCTTCCAACCGAAAAGTCTTTTATAAGCATTATAGACTAAGAATGTAGTAAAGGTGTGTGTAAGTATCACATTCTAATAAAAACATTATGAATCTGTGAAATCAAACTGTTCTGTTCCAGTCTTTTGATAAAAAGTCTTTGAAACAGTTTACTCTCACAAAATCCACCTTTGGCCTCTTCCAACCGAAAAGTCTTTTAAAAGCATCATAGACTAAAAATGTACCTTAAACCAGTAAAAGTGTGTGTAAGTATCACATTATAATGAGAACATCATGAATCTGTGAAATCAACTGTTCTGTTCCACTTTTTTGATAAAAAGTCTTTGAAACAGTTTACTTTCACAAAATCCACCTTTGGCCTCTCTTTATACTCTTTAAAGAAAATAAGAAGTGAAAATGCATCTTTAGGCAGTCAAGTGCTGAAAACAGCCGATATTCATGAAAATGACATGAAACTGTGAAATTGACTGTCCAGTGCCACTCTTTTGAAGAAAAGTCTGTGAATTTGCGATTACTCTCACAAAATCCACCTTTGGCCTCTTCCAACCGAAAAGTCTTTTATAAGCATTATAGACTAAGATTGTAGTAAAGGTGTGTGTAAGTATCACATTCTAATAAAAACATTATGAATCTGTGAAATCAAACTGTTCTGTTCCAGTCTTTTGATAAAAAGTCTTTGAAACAGTTTACTTTCACAAAATCCACCTTTGGCCTCTCTTTATACTCTGTAAAGAAAATAAGAAGTGAAAATGCATCTTTAGGCAGTCAAGTGCTGAAAACAGCCGACATTCATGAAAATGACATGAAACTGAGAAATCAAATGTCCAGTGCCACTCTTTTGAAGAAAAGTCTGTGAAGTTGCGATTACTCTCACAAAATCCACCTTTGGCCTCTTCCAACCGAAAAGTCTTTTAAAAGCATCATAGACTAAAAATGTACCTTAAACCAGTAAAAGTGTGTGTAAGTATCACATTATAATGAGAAAATCATGAATCTGTGAAATCAAACTGTTCTGTTCCAGTCTTTTGATAAAAAGTCTTTGAAACAGTTTACTTTCACAAAATCCACCTTTGGCCTCTCTTTATACTCTGTAAAGAAAATAAGAAGTGAAAATGCATCTTTAGGCAGTCAAGTGCTGAAAACAGCCGACATTCATAAAAATGACATGAAACTGTGAAATTGACTGTCCAGTGCCACTCTTTTAAAGAAAAGTCTGTGAATTTGCGATTACTCTCACAAAATCCACCTTTGGCCTCTTCCAACCGAAAAGTCTTTTATAAGCATTATAGACTAAGAATGTAGTAAAGGTGTGTGTAAGTATCACATTCTAATAAAAACATTATGAATCTGTGAAATCAAACTGTTCTGTTCCAGTCTTTTGATAAAAAGTCTTTGAAACAGTTTACTTTCACAAAATCCACCTTTGGCCTCTCTTTATACTCTGTAAAGAAAATAAGAAGTGAAAATGCATCTTTAGGCAGTCAAGTGCTGAAAACAGCCGACATTCATGAAAATGACATGAAACTGAGAAATCAAATGTCCAGTGCCACTCTTTTGAAGAAAAGTCTATGAAGTTGCGATTACTCTCACAAAATCCACCTTTGGCCTCTTCCAACCGAAAAGTCTTTTAAAAGCATCATAGACTAAAAATGTACCTTAAACCAGTAAAAGTGTGTGTAAGTATCACATTATAATGAGAAAATCATGAATCTGTGAAATCAACTGTTCTGTTCCACTTTTTGATAAAAAGTCTTTGAAACAGTTTACTTTCACAAAATCCACCTTTGGCCTCTCTTTATACTCTGTAAAGAAAATAAGAAGTGAAAATGCATCTTTAGGCAGTCAAGTGCTGAAAACAGCCGACATTCATAAAAATGACATGAAACTGTGAAATTGACTGTCCAGTGCCACTCTTTTAAAGAAAAGTCTGTGAATTTGCGATTACTCTCACAAAATCCACCTTTGGCCTCTTCCAACCGAAAAGTCTTTTATAAGCATTATAGACTAAGAATGTAGTAAAGGTGTGTGTAAGTATCACATTCTAATAAAAACATTATGAATCTGTGAAATCAAACTGTTCTGTTCCAGTCTTTTGATAAAAAGTCTTTGAAACAGTTTACTCTCACAAAATCCACCTTTGGCCTCTTCCAACCGAAAAGTCTTTTAAAAGCATCATAGACTAAAAATGTACCTTAAACCAGTAAAAGTGTGTGTAAGTATCACATTATAATGAGAAAATCATGAATCTGTGAAATCAAACTGTTCTGTTCCAGTCTTTTGATAAAAAGTCTTTGAAACAGTTTACTTTCACAAAATCCACCTTTGGCCTCTCTTTATACTCTGTAAAGAAAATAAGAAGTGAAAATGCATCTTTAGGCAGTCAAGTGCTGAAAACAGCCGACATTCATAAAAATGACATGAAACTGTGAAATTGACTGTCCAGTGCCACTCTTTTAAAGAAAAGTCTGTGAATTTGCGATTACTCTCACAAAATCCACCTTTGGCCTCTTCCAACCGAAAAGTCTTTTATAAGCATTATAGACTAAGAATGTAGTAAAGGTGTGTGTAAGTATCACATTCTAATAAAAACATTATGAATCTGTGAAATCAAACTGTTCTGTTCCAGTCTTTTGATAAAAAGTCTTTGAAACAGTTTACTCTCACAAAATCCACCTTTGGCCTCTTCCAACCGAAAAGTCTTTTAAAAGCATCATAGACTAAAAATGTACCTTAAACCAGTAAAAGTGTGTGTAAGTATCACATTATAATGAGAACATCATGAATCTGTGAAATCAACTGTTCTGTTCCACTTTTTTGATAAAAAGTCTTTGAAACAGTTTACTTTCACAAAATCCACCTTTGGCCTCTCTTTATACTCTTTAAAGAAAATAAGAAGTGAAAATGCATCTTTAGGCAGTCAAGTGCTGAAAACAGCCGATATTCATGAAAATGACATGAAACTGTGAAATTGACTGTCCAGTGCCACTCTTTTGAAGAAAAGTCTGTGAATTTGCGATTACTCTCACAAAATCCACCTTTGGCCTCTTCCAACCGAAAAGTCTTTTATAAGCATTATAGACTAAGATTGTAGTAAAGGTGTGTGTAAGTATCACATTCTAATAAAAGCATTATGAATCTGTGAAATCAAACTGTTCTGTTCCAGTCTTTTGATAAAAAGTCTTTGAAACAGTTTACTTTCACAAAATCCACCTTTGGCCTCTCTTTATACTCTGTAAAGAAAATAAGAAGTGAAAATGCATCTTTAGGCAGTCAAGTGCTGAAAACAGCCGACATTCATGAAAATGACATGAAACTGAGAAATCAAATGTCCAGTGCCACTCTTTTGAAGAAAAGTCTGTGAAGTTGCGATTACTCTCACAAAATCCACCTTTGGCCTCTTCCAACCGAAAAGTCTTTTAAAAGCATCATAGACTAAAAATGTACCTTAAACCAGTAAAAGTGTGTGTAAGTATCACATTATAATGAGAAAATCATGAATCTGTGAAATCAAACTGTTCTGTTCCAGTCTTTTGATAAAAAGTCTTTGAAACAGTTTACTTTCACAAAATCCACCTTTGGCCTCTCTTTATACTCTGTAAAGAAAATAAGAAGTGAAAATGCATCTTTAGGCAGTCAAGTGCTGAAAACAGCCGACATTCATAAAAATGACATGAAACTGTGAAATTGACTGTCCAGTGCCACTCTTTTAAAGAAAAGTCTGTGAATTTGCGATTACTCTCACAAAATCCACCTTTGGCCTCTTCCAACCGAAAAGTCTTTTATAAGCATTATAGACTAAGAATGTAGTAAAGGTGTGTGTAAGTATCACATTCTAATAAAAACATTATGAATCTGTGAAATCAAACTGTTCTGTTCCAGTCTTTTGATAAAAA
>NW_027176325.1:0-12500 GCF_023349555.1 Cebidichthys violaceus
TGTTAAGACCCACGCAGTCAAACAAACCGTGGAAATCACATACAAACCAGGGTATTTTGTCAAACATAAAGAATGTGGAGATAAATACATGCAGAACGAAAGGAACGGAAGGGAGGAAAGGAAGGAAGAGGAGACGGTTCAACGGAAGTCCAAAAGGCTTAAGGCTCAAAGAAAGGGATGTGGAAAATGGAAGAGAAGAAGACTGTTATGGGGGAGAAGAGGGAGGCAGCAGTGGGAGAACAAGGACAATGCCTGTGATTGTATCGTCTTTGTCACTGTGGCATTTTGGAGGACAGCAGGGCTGTGTGTGTGTGTGTGTGTGTGTGTGTGTGTGTGTGTGCGTGTGCGTGCATTCACGTCCCCATCCACTCAATTTGTGGAATTGATCCGCTCCCTAATAGTGAGCAAAACAAAAAGTCAGCCTAATCCAACCTCTATTTATAACACAGATGGGAGAGAGGAGGGGGGGGGGGGTGAGAGAGATACAATTCAACAGTAGGAGTGCTACAAAATCCTATGACAGAGAGATGAGAAAAAAGATAGAGGAAGACAAATGGAGAGCGAGAGGAACAAAGAAATGGAGAAAAAAGAAAGCAAGACCATGAGTGCCACTGAAAGGAGGTGTGAGAGAGGTTACAGACTACCAGCGAGAAGCGAGCCAGTGGCAGACTGAGACGGAGCGAGAGATGAGAAGGAAGGGGTTAAAGCAGAGAAAATGGAGATCAGAAAACGAACAAGTGGAGAGGATGAGAGAGGCCAGGCTGGTGGCTGCCGGAGGACGAGAGCGAGGAGCGAACGGCGAAGAACACAAGATAGATTGAGAGCAAAAGGAAGCGAGACAGGAAGAGCACTTGCTGGCGGGTGGCAGTGAGAGGGCGAAGAGGTGGTGGAGAGCGAAGGAGCGATAGATGGACAGCAAGAGAAATTAGAGAGGAGCACTTGTGTTTTTGGAGATGTTATTGAGTCGAATGAGAGCGTGTTGTTGTTGTAAGACGGGTCAGGGCGCCGATTCTTAGTCCCAGTGCCTCAACTGGTCTTTTTTTTTTTTCTCTGCCTCGCTCTTTTTTTTTATTTTTACCTCGCCCACACTTAATCTGCTGAAGGAAAGAAGAAGCATTGCCGTCTAATTTGAGGAAAGGAAAGTCGGCGCAGGAGGCGTTGAGCTCGAAATACAAAAGGAGCAGGTGCTCTGCTCTTTGCAACAACAAATGAAATGTCAAATGTCACGAAACCGAAAATCAGCGTGAGCAATATTTATGTATATAATAGCAGTGGTCGTTTTTTTTTTTTTAAATACAGTACAAGATAGATGATGTCGACACATCTGCTGGCTTTAGAGCAGAAGCTGTTGAGCTGTTCAGCTGGAGGGGTTGCTGGTCGGATCTTTGGAAGCATATTGAGCTGTCAGGTGGGTGTCTGCCCGCTGTCGCTGTCGCAGGAGGTGAAGTCGGTGTAGACGGAGTACTAACAGCACAGCGAGGAGCGTCCTAACTCCATGCTGGTCCCCACAGCCCCACAGCGAGAACAGAGGCAACAGGAGTGTGTGTGTGTGTGTGTGTGTGTGTGTGTGTGTGTGTGTGTGTGTGTGTTTCCACCAGTGGGGAACTGGTGGAGCTTTGAGGTTCTCTTTGATTTTTATGGATTTCTTCTAATGGATCATGATGTTGGACTTTTGCAGAAACATTTTCTCTTACAATGCCTGCATAGCAAATTAAGTATTCAGGCTTTAATAAAAGCGGCTATCGACAACTCTTTTTCTTTTAACTTATTATGGAATATATGTTGATTGCACAATGTTATAGTTCTAGAATAATGTTGCCTTCGGCGTTTAGATTGGATATCGTTGTTTGTTTTTTTTGGACAGTAGCCAGGCTGCCAGTGGTAGCATGTTGCTAATGCTAGCAGCAGGTAAACGAACCAGGTGCAACAAGGAAGCCGGCGTTAGCATGGCTAGCGTTAGCCATGTGGCTAGATTTGTTCGTTTGATAATATAAACGAAGATAACCTTTTCCTGCGGTGGTCTTTCTTAAATGAGCAGCAGGGAAACTTACTTCATTCCAAAAACTAATTTTAGTTGCTCAAAAGATCCGTTGGTAAAACTACCACTATCCAATCATCTGCACACACACACACACACACACACACACACACACACACACACACACACACACATGGATATTTACAAGCACACACACTAGGCCCAGCTTTTCTGTCAGTGTATTTATTCCACCTAATGTGATTATCCTATAAACCCTCGACAGACGAGCACATGAACCATATGTTCATGTGCAAAATGGAAAGCAGTGGACAAATGCAGCCGGTGGTTCATCCAATTCTAACTGTGTCAAAACAGGTATTTGATGGGTTTAGATAGTGTGACAAGAGACCTGTTTGATGCAAAAACACTTTATAATGTAATAAAGTTATAGTTAATCATCTTCATATAATAATGCGTACTTTAATCAGTGTTAAGAGGCTCACAGTACACTGGCACTGACACTTGAGAGATGCCTTAGAATGAATAGAAATGTTGTACGTTGGATTGTTTGGATACAGTTATCAGTCTGTGTCGAAATTAATAAGAGAAATGCAAAAACACACCAGAAAAAAAGAGGGAAAAGTCTTTCTTTTTCTTTCTTTCCTTTCCTTGAAGAAGCTCATTCCTCGTATCCAGAAACCCAGCTGATTCTCACAAGTATTCTAATACCAGCGCAAGGACACACACACACACACACACACACACACACACACTCACACTCACACTCACACTCACACATGTCCCAGATGCAATCAGTGTGGCCTTTGCCTTGATCCATTGTGCTCTAACGATTAAGCCTTCGCCCTGCTCGGTGGCCTATAGGCCAGCTCTGCTGCTGTGCATCTCATCACATCCCATTCATCACCCTGTGTCTGTCTCCACCTCCAGTCCTCTATCACATCAGCCTGCCACTGACCTACTGTTACACACACACACACACACACACACACACACACACACACACACACACACACACACAGTTAGTTGACAGTGCAGTGTATTATTTTAGCTTTTCCTGAATGCAGTTCCTTTCATGTTGCTCACGACTTACTCAAGGTTTGCAATATGAGACCTTTGGTGACTACTGGATTTATTTTCCATCAGAATCAGCCGTTCTTACAGATCCATCAGTGGTATTTGACAGCTAATCTCATTGTGTTTCACTGTTTGCTGCGATCAAAACAAGATCTTCAGTTTTGGCGCGTCAAAAATGTTTAAAATCTTGTTCTTTTGAGACTTTTCTTCTGAATATGTAAGATATGTGATTGGCATAGTTAGAGCAAAGCCTCATTCCAGAGCATATTCTACCTTATGAATCGGGGATGTACTGTCTATGCGTTTCTTAAACTGCTCGACTTTCTCATAGATTTGTAATAATTCCAATCCATCATGATTTAAATTACAGGTCTCAGAAATATGAAAATATACAGAAATGTATTCCTTCCATTACACTGTTACAATATTTTCATCACTCTGTAACCTTTCTGTTAATTGGACCACTAGTACAAAGAGCTTCTGTGTATTTGCACACTGATGACAGTTCATCATTTGCTGTGAGCAATTTCCCTATTATTACAGCTTGGAACCTTGGAGTAAAAGGTCAATATTTACCTCCCCCCCCCCACCACCACCACCACCACCACCACCCGCCTCACACGTGCTTGTGTGCGCACACACACACACTCCCTGGCCTATCCACACTAGAATAGAAATGGTGGAAAAGCACACTAAGTCGAGCCTTTTATGGGAGAAATGAAAATGCAAATTTTGAGAAGGTGTGAAATTCTGCACGCCGCACCTTGAGTTGCCGTTTCACCCCGACGCGATTCAATATCTTTATTTTAAATTACGTCTCTCTGTAAGGAGAGGGCCCTCCGCCTCTCCATGCTCTGTTTAACGTATGAGGAGATGATATCTCAGCCGGCTCCTGTTAAGAAGTGAGAGTCCTCTACGGCGAGCCGTCTTTCTGCCGTCGCAGCTACCGGGAAAGACGAGTCAGACGAGATGTGGTTGAAGTCACTTCTTCTTGGTGTTGAAGAAGAAAAATATGAATGTAGACTTGATAATCTAAGGCTTTTTTTTTTATCTGTTTTTCTTCCTGTTACACCCTGAAGTTCAGCCGTGCCACTCAAGTGCATCAATCTTGCCTCTGCCTCTCGGCCGGCTCTATCGGTGTTTACCGACAGCACACATCATTTCCCATAAAATCAACAGCAGACAGTGACGCACAGCCCAGCGGCGCGGCGGAACCGCGCTTCCGTCCCCGCGACTAATCAGTCGGGTTGATAGCGCGGTGGAAAGGCGGAAGGCCTCGCGTGTCATCGGGAGACCAGAGGGTGGCGTCTCCGAGGGGCGGCGGTGGGCGGCGGCGCTAAGCTGGAACACTCGACACAAGTTCAGGGCCTAATCGTCTCATTGTCTCCGTTCTGCTTGAGCGGATCAGCAGCCATGCTAAGCTCCTCGGGGTACCGGCCCTCAGCTGCTCTCTGCCATCTTGCTTTGTCGTCGTCGTTGTTGTTGTTGTTGTTGTTGTTGTTTGCCAATTTATTTCAGCGGCATCGTTTGGTGCGTTTTGATTTTGTCGACCTTTCAATATGGTTTCCAGTTAATCATTGTTTCTTTGTCTTTTAGTGCTTTCTGTTGTTGGTGAGGTGCTGTTATGAGAAATGAGCACAGCCTGTCGGTATTTTCTCGTCAGTAGTAATTCACGTCTTTATTTCTAACAGAGTTTCTTACTGCAGTGGTGGGGAGAAGTATTGTGATCCTTTTGACGCAAGTCAAAATAGGCTTTTAATGTGAAGCAACGGCGGTGGTGGCGAGTGGCTCGTTGTCAGGTCCATGCTTGTATTTTGCCTTTCTACTGGGACGTGTTTACATGCTCTAATGTTCAAAACAACACATTATTTTTCTCACACTGTCTGACTGAAGGTGTCTGTATTCATCCTCCCCGCTGTAGCGCCTGTCTCTTTAAGCCTTTGCAAAGATAGTTCTTAAGCCGTGGGCGGTGTATTCTAATGAGCTTGCGTGTGACATAGGAAGTGTGATCTTTGCAGCACACAAAAAACTGACGTCTGATTTCATAGTTTGGAGATTTGAAGGCACTCCAGAAACCCAGATGTATGACATTATTTTAAAAGTAAAATAACTTCAAATATGTACTCTGTACTTTACTTCCCATCACTGATTAGACAAACAAACTTATTCCAACAAGCAAAGAGTGAAAGCAAGCAAAGAGAAAACCTCTCAGCCATGTCTTTTGGTGACTTTTGACCTGTTGCTGTTCCTTTTAGTTAGACGTGTAAACGGTAGTCCAACACAAAAAATCGGCGCTTCCCCCCGCCGCGCCACTACGAATAAGTCTCTGCCTTCCGCGTCTGTGCGGAAGCATTTGCCATCTGTCCATAATCTCGCATAGGATGTCATGGATTTGTCGAGGCTTTTTGCCTGTATATTCTGGACGCAGAACAATACATGGAACGCAAGACGTGATGTTGTCATTCAGCGCCGGCTCTGTTTGTCTGCAGACGGGTTGTGAATGAAAAAACTCAGGAAAAGCAAGTACAGGAAATATTCTACATATACCACATGTTCTCCCAGGAGAGCTGATGATGTTGTTATTTTATTTGCTGCCTAACATTTACATTTTTTAATGAGATGAATTATGAAGGCTAGCTGTTTGGTGTAAGCTTTAAAAGCAGTTCATCCCACACGGGGATCACATGTGAATCCTGAGACTGGGAACCGAACCACGCGCCCAGCTGTGGACATTGCATGCTAAACTTTTGTTGTGGTAGCAACAGGACAAAGCCAGAGGCAGAGAGAGAGAGAGACAGGAAGAGAGAGAGAGGGAAGGCTTGTCACCCCCGAGGGCCTCAGTCCTATCTGTCACTGTGCCAGAACGATTCGCCCTGTAAGTGATCCATGGACACCGAGTCTACAGGTCAACTGTGACAGCCTGCCTGGTGTGCGCGTTTGTGTCTTATGTAGGTGCGGGTGGGTACATCAGTGCATCTGCAGTCTGTCTCCCATGATGCCAGTGGCTGTCAGTCTTCATCTCCTGATTCACAATGCAGAGGTGTGTGTGTGTGCGTGTGTGTGTGTGTGTGTGTGTGTACGTGGCCGTTTGCCACTAATGAAATGAGATTCAGAGATGTGGCGAAGGGCATCACGGGGTTAGAGATGCACAAGAGCAATATGTTGCCACGGCAACAGTCAATGACACTTTGTCTACGTGAGAGTGGCTCACGTGGGGGGAGTGAGAGAGGAGGGGAGAGGAGGGGAGAGGAGAGGAGAGGTGGAAACAAGTTGAAGGGAGGCAGTTGCCATAGCGACTCTCCATTGCAGCTGCCTGTAAATCCCCCCCCCCCCCCCCCCAAGTGTGAGAGTGTCTGCCTGACTTTAGCTCTGCCTATGCATTAAGTATGACTGTGTGCGGTACCCTAGTGCATCGTGGGTGTTTTAGGGTGCATATTCTGGGCTGAAAGGTTTGATGCATGTTTCAGCAGGCATGTCACATATCTGTTCTGTGTGTGTGTGTGTGTGTGTGTGTGTGTGTGTGTGTGTGTGTGTGTGTGTGTGTGTGTGTTTGTATATAAATACCAAAGCAGGTTTCGCAGGAAGCCAGACACCCTCCATCTCTCTTCCCTTCTAACAGCAGCTGTCGTGGTTATTTATGTGGTTGTTCTGCACTACTACTCTTTCATATCCCCAGGCCTACACACACACACACACACACACACACACACACACACACACACACACACACACACACACACACACACACACACACACACACACAGAAGCCAACAGGCGCTGTCACTGTGCCACAGTTCTAAGTCTTGTGCACCATATGCTACCGTAGGCTCCTGGCAGGAGCAGGAGTATCGTTGCTCTCAGTCACCATGGTAGACTGGTTCAAAGGCCAACGAGGGCCCACCAGGGACCAGGCTGCATGCACACAGCACTGTGGTGGCAGGCATATGTTGAAGCATCTGACATTGACTCTGAAGTGTTCTGCATGCATTTTGAAAGAATGATGCTAGAGTGTATCATTGCGGTTTAAATGAACGCCAATTCGATTTAACCCTCAGCTCCCGCAAAATATTCCTTTTTACAGGGTTGATATGTTAAGTAACAGTTGTTGAAGTGGAATTCCAAAGTGATTTGACTCTTTTCAATCATTTGATGTATCTAAAAAGCAGAATGACTCCATGATATCAAGAAAAGGGAAAGCACTTGTTCATGTTTGAAGAAAAAATAACAATCTAAGACTCACAAGAACCAATCCCTAACCCAAACTTTGTGTCATGTATCCCAATGATACAAATGACATTATCACATGGAACTTTTTCAGCTCTCTTTCCATTTTGTTGACCTCAAGGCAGCATCCACGAACAATTTGTGCCAGTGCAAAAAGAAAATGATGGCATCAAAGAAAGCGATGTTTTCTAGCGATTCCCCACAGGGTAATCGACCCAGAAATAGGTTGATGTAGCTGTCCCTGCAGCTCAGGGCGAGTTGCGATTTGCATTTATGGGAGTTCCAAGTTCCAATGTGCAAAATAAAATGAGGAAATTATGGAAATTCATCGGAGACATGATATATTAAGAGCCAGTGGCCATTTATTATCTGTTGGTTGCACACAGGATGTTCTGTGGACCCCAGCTATTCTCTTTGCAGACTTGGCTTTAATGTACAGTAACTCCTCAACGTCCCACTGTGGCTTTTTTTTTTGTTTTTGTTTTGTTACCAGTAAATTGCCCTCTTGTTGCCCAGTTGCCTTCTGTTTATTTGTCGTCCCAGAGCTCCGTTTTACACGGCCGTTAGAACATCTTTCCTTCGGGGTGAGCTTGGACGCCCACACTTTGAGCTCTGGCTGCAAGAACAAACGTTTGTAAATTCTCAGTTTGAACTAATTACTTATTTCTGCCAAACCAATTGGACTCAACCTTTGTGCGCTGTGCTTAAGATTGCGTCGGTGTTGGTCAATCTGGGGCCTCAGCGTGACATATAGACCGTCAGAGGCGGGCTAACTCTGATATGCTACGCTACCTTCACTGATTGTCTTCCAACGTTATTGCTTTAATTCCCAGGAAGCGTTTGATTATTCTCTTGTAGCTCTGATACAAAACTATTTGTTCAGTATATTATGGTCCAACACAATATGTGATCAAATAGAATATGAGAGGTGTAAATACAGTTATTGACTTCTTTTTGTGTGTGTGTGTGTGTGTGTGTGTGTGTGTGTGTGTGTGTGTGTGTGTGTTTAGATATCCGGGACCGCAGGAAGAAGCCGGTGATGCTGTTCATCCATGGAGGATCCTACATGGAGGGCACCGGAAACATGTTTGACGCCAGCGTCCTGGCCGCCTACGGCAACGTGATCGTGGTGACCATGAACTACCGGCTGGGTGTGCTCGGTAAGTGACTTGGATATCTTCACCGAGTAAACGGCGAGCGAAGCGACACACGCTTCCCGCAGACGTTCCTGTTCCTCTGACGATAACGGGCGGATAATACGTTCAATCTCCTCACTCCTATCACAAAACAATCATAATCGCAAAGTCGATTTCTCTCAGCAGACTCTTCTTGATTAAGTCGGTGATGTACGACTTCAATACAATATGATCAATATAATGACAACGAGTGCAGGCGTCGATCATGAGCGCTCACTTTTCTTATGGATTTTCTTTGTTGGTTATTCCGGTGTGAACGCTGATTATGTGTTTACACTTTGTTTGAATGCAAGGGTTTCATGAAAGGCCCGCGAGCCATTTCAACCCCCCCCCCTCCATCAAGAAAAAGCACAGCAATCATGTCACTAATATTTTTACTCAAACAAATCGACAGTAAATGTTTGAATTTGGTTTAAAAGGAGCGTTTGATTCGCACGAAAAAGACTGTCGCAGCGTTTTTAGAAGATCTGATCAGATTCTTCATCTTCTTTTCATCCGGATTGTAATTGAAAACCATTTTTTTTTTTTTTTGCCTAAAATGTTCACAGATAAGGAGATGGATTACAGATACATTTGTGGGAGTGCGAGCGAAAACGTTGTTTTTCTCATTGTTCTAATAAGCATTTCTTCAAGTACCGAGGTGAGAAATATCCTCATCTCATTACAAGCGGTGAGAGTTCTGTATCTCTGTCTCTTTTAGCAGCGAGTTCAACAGGCAAACATTCACAACCTTAGGCTTGAAGGAGATTTATGGACTTGCACCACCTTTGACCTTCCCGCCATGTGACCACTCACTCTTATTATTTATTCGGCGAGCGAGTCCTGCATACTGTCTCCAGTTAGTAACTCTCTCGGAAAAAGGCCTTTATGAGAGGGAGAACGCCGAGACGGGAACAAGCATGCAAATCAGATACAGATCTGGCATTTTTACTGACACAGAAATGCACCTCACAATTCTTCATTTTAACTGCGTGCCGTCTCCCCGGCGCCTGCAACCTTGTCTCTTTTGCGGCTGTATAATTCATTTCCACAAAGAGCGAGGATATTAAAAAGGAGAATGCCTTGACGGTGTGTTTTGGTCGGAGAAGGCACGGTTATGATGCACTTTTGAGCCGTCGCTGCCAGACACACGGCGCATTGAAGGTGGGGGATTTGGAAAGGAGTTAATGTGGCTCGACAGAGCGAGTGCAGGAGGCGTACTGTAAGCAGTCTGCTCGGGTCGCATGAGGTTCTGCCACAGCCAGGTTTCTGAATAAAGAGAGAGTCGTCTGTCGCCTCGGCTCTCTGGCACGAGCTCGTCATCTTTTTCCTAAAAAAAAAAACCCCCCACACCACTTGACTTCTCCTCTTTGTTACTCACCGCGCTCTGTCTCGCTCTATTGAGACCAAGTCATTTAGCTTGGAGAGGAGGAACATGCCTCTAAGGAGGCAGGTGCTAACTAAAGGAAACGAAGTGCATTAGATATTTCATTAGCCAAAGAGAGAGTGGGCTGCTGGAAGCTGTTTAAAATCCGCTGCTCCGCATTTGTTTTGTTTCTTTTTTTTTTTTTGAAGGACGCTTCTGTGTGCTTCTTCTGAGACTTACACAGCGTTTACAACGATGACAGACTTCTTTTATTTGCCTGCAATTACCTAAAGTGTTTCAATTCTGTAATTCGACTATTATCAAAGATCCAACCAGTGTGCGACATTCTCGTTGCACGTCACTGGAGTCCTCCGCGAGCTGCTAGCGTGACGGCTATGAGCGCTAACAATAGACATGTTCTTTGAATTCCTTCATATTGATCATTTTGGGGGAGTGGCTTTAGAGGGAGGCCTGAAGGGACGAGCAGTCAGTGTTGCAGACGACATTTAATGACTTTTAGAACTAGTGCTGCTAGTTATTTTCATTGGCTACACTGGGATGGGTTTTTCAGTTGGATGATTTTTTTTAATCTAGCGTATACTCTTGCTGGTTTCTCACTCACACACACACACACACACACACACACACACACACACACACACACACACACACACACACACACACACACACACACACACACACGACACACACACACACACACACAGTTTTATTATGGAATCAGGGAATTATTATCATTATTATTTTTCCACCTCCAAGTGGTTTCACGACAACCTGTCGTATGTGTAGTGATGGGGAGACATGGAGACATGGAGACATGGAGACATGGAGACATGGAGTTGTGTAGGAGTGACTTTGATGATTGCAGTGTTATCATGACAAAAAAAAGGTCCAACTTGTAACCGGGAGTTTCCTTTGACGCAGTCAAACCGACCACGTTGTTTTTGTGAATATGTTTGGTTTATTATCAGATCGGTTGACGAGTTCTTAATTGATGCAAAATGGGCTTCATAATGAGACAAAGTCTTTCTAAACAAATTATTAATTCTTTAAACTGTTTTGTCGTTTAGAGTTTTAGATGTAAAATAATTCTGATCAGAAGGAATTCAAGTGAGTGGATTATGAACAGAAGTTTAGTTTTTCGGGATAATAAAGTGAGTGACTCCCGTGGTTTTTACTGAATTTGATTAAACTCCGAGAGAAGATAACGCTGAAGTACCACATTGTCTCCGATTATTTCCATGTCACTGGATGTGCATTAGGCAGGACTGGATCTTATTCATCTCCTGTCCCAGTATCTTTACGCGTCTCTCTCTCTCTCTCTTCGCTAGTCTGGTGGCATCTCTCGCATCAAGGAGAAAGCAAATTGAGAGGGAGACTTTTGTCATTTGTATGCAAAGAGAACACCGCAGCTCCCTCCCAAATATGAGAGCCATCCAGTGCAATTTGGCCATGATTAGGAGAAATGTGAGTAATCTTTCGCACCATGCATCCTACATGATGGATGGCATTTTACACACAGAGAGAGAGAGAGAGAGAGAGAGAGAGAGAGAGAGAGAGAGAGAGAGAGAGAGAGAGAGAGAGAGAGAGAGAGAGAGAGAGACCAGTATGGGGGGTTAGAAATGCGCATTTGTGTGTTTTTTAGAGGTGGTGTGCGTCGAGCATGTGTAGCTGTGTGCATTCATGCATATCAATGTCTGCTCTGTGGATACACTGCGAGGGCTCCCACTGTGTTTGTGTTCTTGCTTCAGCAATCGGACATGCTGATTTGGAAGGGCAGCGCGGGAATTATTGATACAGGAGCTAGATGTGGTCATGTGAAATGCAAACTCAATACTGCGTGCCTGCCAGACAGAAACGGTTATCTTCAATCTCTCCAGCACATATTGGGAGTTTATAGATGTTTGCTTTAGCTTCAGTCAGCAGTCCAAAAGTTTACTAAGCCGACCACAAGTTACTGTGAAGGTTGCACTTTTTTTTTCTTTTCTTTTTTTTTGCATTGCTGTGTGTTTTCAATTTAGCAGCGTATTGACTAATCCTGATGATTAGAATGCACTGGTGCTTATTAAAACTTAAAGCTGGTATTTTAAAACATGTCTCGCAAATCTGGAAAGCAACAGATTGTAAGATGAAAGAAGTTCTCTGCCACTGGACTTTTCTACAAGTGTAATCCCGTACCAAATACTAGAAATAGAAAGAAATACTAGTTAAGCTAGAGAGGAAGATGATAGTGAAGGACATTTGAGTGACCAGTGTATTCACGGTATCGTTTAAAAGATGAAGATGTGATACCGATACCAGCAGACTACTTCATTCAGTACCCATCATGTGAATGCATTCCGTTGCATTAAATGTCACCAACACCATATTTTTTTTGGAATCAGACGCCAGCGGCGTGTAGTGTTATTGCCACACTTTCAAATGTTTTGGGAGCATCTCGGCACGCTGAACTGCCAACCTCCCGTCGAATGCACCGCGCTCGACCTCTCCAAACCACGGACCATGTGGGTTGTGGTTACTGCGGTAGTGGGCCAATCGCACCGTCGCATTAAATCGAAAGCTTGCTGTGATTGGCTGGGTGAAAAAAAACCCTACAAATACCTTTTTTTTTTTTTTGCTTGATCTAGGTACAAAAAGTATTGAA